>NW_019416542.1:0-6360 GCF_000390285.2 Anoplophora glabripennis | reverse complement strand
GTCACTAATTTCCTCAATGAAGAGTATCCAAATCGATGGATAGGTCGTGGTGGTCCCATTGCTTGGCCACCATGGTATCCGGATCTCAACCCGTTGGATTTTTGCGTGTGGGGACATGTAAAGACATTTACCTATTTAATGAGAAAGCCTAATTGCAAGGACCAACTCATTGAGAAGATTCATATAGCGTATGATAAGGCGAAAAACAATATGGAGAACTACAACTGGGAACGAAAGCTTTGGCAGAGGATTGAGTTACGCATTGCACAAGGTGGTCACATTGAGCAGCTTTAATATTTACACTGTCATTACGATTTTATTAAAAAAATATATTTTTTTCTAAATTCTCTAGTCCCAACAATGTAATTTACTCTTCAGCAACTACCCATACGACCAGGCAACTTCAAACACCGATATTTCAAGTAGGTACCATTGGGAATTCGGTAAAAGTGATTAGAGTAATTTTTTCTTAAAATTAGTCACAGAATTCATATCTGAAGTATCTCGGATACCTTGGCTGCCATTTAATAGATTTTGTACCTTCAACAATAAAGCAAATGTTTAGTTGATTTTTTGTGGTCATTTTTCATATCTTTCCTTTTTAATTTGTTTGTACGAATTGCTGTTTTTTTAATTAATCTTCTCCAATCTCACATATCTTTGTGTATCTTTCCTCACTTCGCGTCCTTCTAGACTTTCACCTTTTTTCCCCCTACTTCTTTAGTGTCAAATGCTATAAATAATAAACTCGAAAATTAAAATCAAACGGCCATACGAATTTTAACATCACTATGCACTATCAAAGTAGCTAAGACTTATTTTAGGAATATTCACGAGAACATGTCACAAAAAGCTGGCCTGTTATGTTTCGCAGCTATAAATATTAATGATCGTTAAAAACAAAAATTTATGACCCCATTAGGTAATATCCTTAATTACTAATAACTCTTTTAGAATTAAGAATTACGTAAAAATGTGTGGGTAGAGATTAATAGGCGAAGGAACGCTTCATCGGACCAGCCATCCCTGAATCATCACTTAAAAGATTTTCTCAATTATAGCACCTAATAATTCAGCCTGGCGGTTAATGGAAAGCTAGTTGCCATTAATCCGGAGGCGCGCCATGCAGGTATATCATCCGAAAAGCGGTAAATACCGGCCGCTGGCAATCAGTTGCCGCAGTGAGAAATCACCACCTATCTTTGGCGCGTACGTGGTCGATTCATTACCGAGTTCGCGGTCATTTGTAATAATAATAGGGCAATTATTAAAAAAATACGGCCCATTGTGCACATATAATTTTTGAGGAGATCCAAATTAAGCCCCGAGAATTGAAGGCCGTGATTAAGGAAGGCGGCGTGCGATCAGCGGCGTCCGCACATTCTTTTTAGCTATCACAAGGCAAAATAATCGCCAAAATGATGAGATTATTTATCTTGCTAAAAACAGGGATCAGGAGAGGTTACAAGTCGTGATGAATTTAGTTAGAAAAAAGTGGTAGTGAGGACAAGAATGAATTTCCGATAATCAAGAGGTTTATGGTCTAATGGAGCATAAAAACAAAAGTACAAGGTCATTCACATAAAATTCTACCCCCCTTAGCCTTTTACCTTTCTATTTAGAACAAACATCTTCTAAATTCTCTTACGGTATTAAAAAAGTAAGAAAGACAATTGGATGTTGTGGTTGGGAAACATAAACTGGAACACCCTGTATATCTGACACCCTATATTTTTTGAAATCCTCTATATTTTTCTGATTGAAACAATATATACATATCATATATTTGCTTCGACAGTTCGCACAATGTTTTCCTTTATTTACTGACCTTTCACAGTGGATAAAGTCAAGAATTGTCATGGAACCAGTATGGGTGTATGCTCATTCCGCTATTAAATCACGCTACCAAACGATACTTTAAATTTTTGGAAAAACATTTTATAATAAACAAAGGCCATTGTCCTCATTGATTGTATTCATTCATTCATATTTTCTTCCTTAGGTCATATAAGTTTCTAGGTCGTTCTTTGCTTACTTTATCTTCTATATCATACCCTGACCCCCACACTAACAATTTGATGAAGTTACTGGCAAGTGGCAATGCACAATATAGTCAGCCAAAAAATACCTGGCCATGTCTAGGTCAAATCTTCGCCTGGTTAGAGGTATTCAAACTGGACACTGTTGGCTAAGGAGGAAGCACCTTTACAACATGAGGAAATACCTCTTTGTAGGGGCTGTGAACAGGAAGACGAGACAGTACTACATGTGCTATGCGAATGTAATGTCGTCTCCTCAACAAGAGAATCCATGTTGGGAGAGCGTTGGCCTAGGTATAGAGAGATCCCCCTGAGCAACGTCACCACCTTTTTCTCTGTAATAGGTTGGTTAACGGCTCAGATAGATTGATCTCCTAATGGAAGGAAGTATAAGAGGCCCATTGGAGCCTAAGTGCTGTAGCTTTTTAAGCTACCCTCCATAAAATTCCAGATTCCAGAATGGATAGTCATGTAAAAACCGAAACAATTGTAATACAATGTGACAGTTCCATTGAGGTAACAAAGTTGTACCTGAATAGAACTGAGCATATCAAAATAGGTTTAATATTTTTATAATATGAATAAAAAAAAAGATATTTTCGAGTGTTATGTTTCCTGTGAAAAAAATACTATAGTGTTCTAATAATCCCATAAGGTTCTAAACAAACTTACATCCTCTTTTAAGGACATAATAAACGGACAATTTTATGGTCCGCAAGAAGTCCTGATTTTACCCCACTGAAGTTCTTACTATGGAGGACCTGGGAAGATAAAGTAAACAAGGAATGACCTAGTAATTTATATGACCTAAGGAAGAAAATTTTGATCGCAGTTAATACTATGATGAGGTGGATAATATAGAGCATTGTCTAGAACAGAATGATCGAACACATTTCCAAGATATTTTTCCAAAAATTTAAAGTACTACTTAGTAAATGTAATAGCAAAGAGTTTACACACACGAACTAAATAGTAAATAAAACAAAATATTCAATGCACAATGAAGATATTGCTATTCAAAACTGATACTTGACTGAAAGCAAATATTACTATAAGTCTAAACAATACCCGTATACCGGCGATTATTATAAGAGACTGTGCTGTTTTATGTTCGAAACTATTATCTCTAATCTTCAACCAAGTCATCGAATTAAATACCTTTCTTGATTTATAGAAGCTGGCTGGTGTATGTTCTGTTTTTAAAAGAGGAAATGAAGCAGAAGATGTATTGCTGTTTTGGCTAATTTTTCTAAACTGTTTGAAGTTATTCTTGAGCATTACTTTGTAGATCTACGTGTCCAATCTGGCGTGTTTTATCCAACTTATAGCTAAAACTTTGGACCAAATAGGTCTGGTGGATGTGATCTATGCAGGTTTCTCCAAAGCATTCGATGAATCAGATCACGGTACGCAAGCTTCAGTATTCTTACATCAGTAAGTCTCTTTTATATTTGCTGAAATCATATATTTCCCATCTCGTTAAATTTGTATAATATCGTAGTTAAAAACCTGATATATTTAACCAAAGGCTTGCCTCAAGGTTCGATATTTGGCCCACTGTGAAAGTTTCAAGAATATCTCACTCTAAGCACCTTATATCCATACAAGTTTTCTTAGATACAGGTTGGAGTATGCCTCTGTGGTTTGTTGTTATATAACAGCATTGGAAAAATGCAAAGGATACTTTTTAAAATGGGATTTATCTTGGAGAGTCTTATGAGGAGAATATCCTTATATAAAATTATTAACTACACTATTGTCTGCGTTCCTAGTATAAATACTAGATCTAGTAAATTTGTTTCAAATATTTTCTTCTTGCACCAATATTTTGATCTCTTTTAAACTAAACTGTAATTAACTATATTAACATTGAGAATAGGCTGGACAAAATTAATTCTCTTTTGGTAGGTAATATACGATTTTTCTGCACTTAAAATTGAAATCTCTTTGTGTTTTTAATCTCTTTTTTGTTTATCAAAATTTATGTTGCTGTTTTTTTATTCACTCATAATTGAATATATTTTTTAACATTAATTGTTTGTGTTTCGTTCTTCTTTAATATTATTTCTCTATTTATGTGTAAATGTTTTGTTATGTATTTTAATCATTGACAACTGTACTATTTTAACATAACTCATAGTTTTCTTTGTTACAACGAAATGATTTGCCTAACAAGTTCGTTGGAAACAACAACAAAATATTGCATACATGACCGAATTATTTACCAAAATCGATCATTCCAAAAATTTATGGAGCTTTCTTGAAGACATCTTCGCCAAGGGATTATTTTGTGCAGTACATAAACATTATGGACTTGACGCACGTTTCGTCAATGAAGCTAGTACCATCGGGAGGGTGTTCGAAACATTTCCCATGAATGCCTCAGGCCCACTGTTCCGCCCTTGTCCGTGATAAGGTGAGGTGGCGTGCAGGCCATCTGCTGTCCTGAGCTGAGTGATGATCGCCTAATGGAGGTAATCAACTTAATTAACGCGCGCGGCGTAATCCGTTCCAACTTGCAAATGAAGTTGTAAAGTTCAGGTCGAAAAGATCATCGGAGGGGATCACCGGCCAGCAGTGGCTGCGGTGATTATCGCCTCCTGGCCAGATTTATGGGGACCGGGAACGATGCGGTTATTACTTTGCTTTCAGACTGACTGTGTGGGAATTGCTACAATGTGTGAGCATGTTTGATTTGATAGTTATGCAGGGGTAAAATCACAGCTTAATAGTTGACTCATTCCGTTGTTAGAACGTAGATGGATTTGATGACCCTGCTTTGGCTACTAGCCATCAGGACTACCTCAACAGGATATGTTATCTTTAAGATTGTTAAGAGAAATGTCACTTAAAAATATACTTATTTTATTGAATTATACAGGGTGTTAATGAACTTATGTCAAAAATTTTAAGGGGTGAAAAAGGAGCAAAAACTTAGTTAACTGATGTCACAAACTTATATCGAAAGTTTAAGGTCATA
This sequence comes from Anoplophora glabripennis, assembly GCF_000390285.2. Classification (NCBI taxonomy): domain Eukaryota; kingdom Metazoa; phylum Arthropoda; class Insecta; order Coleoptera; family Cerambycidae; genus Anoplophora; species Anoplophora glabripennis. The sequence continues at coordinate 1,341 of NW_019416542.1, read as the reverse complement.
GAGAAAAAAGCTCATTAAAAATGTTTTTAAAACTGTTTTGGAACTGCTGAAATAGGAACATATATTTTATCGCGGCAAGTACTTACAAAAAATAAATTCTGTAACACTTTTTACGAGTTTGTTTCTTATGAAGCCGGGCTGTATTCGAAAGTCAGTTTGTAATACATTGTTGTAGTGATTGCTGTGCTGTTTTTCGAGAGTACATTTAATAGCCGTATTTCCAGGTTTTCTTTTGAAAATGGCGCAATTATTTAGCAATCGCGAATATGATATGCTCATAATTTATAGCGAAGCAAACGAAAATACCCTCAGAGTTTGTCAAGTGTACCGTGCGAGATGTCCTGAATGACGTTCCCCTGCACGGCGAACATTTGTTGATTTTATTGATTTGATGATTTTAGATCTCGTCGAAGAAGATCCGCATCGTAGCACCAGAAATATCGCTCAGCAAGTAAATATTTATTTCATATCCTGTTATGTGGGGATACGAGAAGCTCAGTTGTACCCATTTTATATTCAACGTGTTTAAGCGCTTACTCCTGAGGTTTTCCAGTACGTCGAGGTTTTTGCGATGGTTGCTTCAGGAACATGCAAGAGATCCTCAATTTACAGCGCAAATACTTGTTATAGATGAAGCATGTTTCAGTCGAAATAGTGTACGTAACTTCACAACACTCACCACTGGACTATCGAAAATCCACACGAAATACGTCACGGTGCCTTTCAGCAACAGTTTTCAGTGTACATGTGCGTCGGTATCGTTAACGACACTTTAATAGGACCTTTTGAATTGCCTAGACGCGAAATATTCGGCAAAATATGTGGTTACTACAAGACGGAGACCCAGCTCACTTTTTTCTGAGAGCGCGCGACTTTGTAAACATTACTTTTCCCGATCGCTGGATAGGCCGCGGCAGCCTAGTTAGATGCCCCCCCGGTCCCCGGACCTCACCCCTTTAGATTTCTTGTTGTGGAGATATGTAAAAAGTGTTGTGTATTCCATGGAAATTCGTGACATCGACCAATTCTGACATCGTATTGCCGAAGCTTGTCATTCGAATCGAGAGGACTTGGCAATGTTGCAACGCGTGTGAGCGAATTGGATACGTCGCGCTGTAACTTGTGTGCAAGCAAATGGTGGATATATCGAACATCTTCTATGAAAATCAGCAGTTCTCAAAAGGTTGCTCCTTGTAATGTTGAGGTAAGTCAAATCCGTGTATTTATCTCATTTTGACATAACGGACATGTGACAAAAACATTTGGCATAAGTTCATTAACACCCTGTATATCGCGTTAAGAGGAAAACTGTTTAAAACACTCGGTATACATTTCTAAGCA
>NW_019416541.1:481541-486852 GCF_000390285.2 Anoplophora glabripennis | reverse complement strand
CTTTGTGAACAAATAGTAAAACAAACCAAACCGCATTTTTCTAGGTCGAGAAATAAAAAATCTTGGAGCGACTTTGCTAGTCACACACAATGTAGAAACTTATTGTATTTAAAAAAAGACTACGTGTAACAGTTGTATACGTATTTGTTAAAGTTGAAGTACAATTCGCACTTGAAAAAGCGATCCTAAAATTAGCCCAGTTACTGTAGCTGAAAATATAGTAATATCTCCGAATTTTTTATAACTGCATCGATTTTTCTCAAAATTTAGAATTAGGCTTATCTTACCCCCCACTTCAAAACTTATATATGCGCTAAGTGTGCTTTTTGTTCTTAAGCGGTGAAAACCACCCCTTATTGGAAAAAATACAAATTTAAGCATTTTATGTAATCAAATCTTTTTTATTTGTGCAGTATGAGTAATTTCATGTACTATCCAACATGAAACTTAATGTATCCCAAATTTTCAACCCAGAAAAACCTTTAAAAACCACCCCTTTGGATGAAAATAATATAATATTTTTTTTCAACTTGAAACGTTTTAATCATGCATTTTTATCAAATTAAAATTGATTTCTTCACTAAAAATTTTTTTTATCGATTGCAACTTTTCAACCCTTGAAAAATACCCCTTCTTTCGAAAATAAACTGAAAAAATATTATTGAAAGAGTAGAGACATTTTAAATGTGCATTCGTATTAAATAAACATTTACTCCCTTATTATGACATAGTTTATAATATAGTATAGTACTGGTTTCTTCGAATATACACATACTAAATACATATATACAAAAAAGATCTAAATGTTCAAAATTCTTGTTTGACTTAAATTTTCCTGAAATTATCACTTATACTCGTGTTTATTTTTTTGACGATAACTTACTTTTTAAGGTTTTTAATCGCACAAAGGCCCATTTTGCAGGGAATTGTAAGGGCTACGTGAACTGTTGAGTTGATCTTTTTTAAGCCCTTCATTTTTAAGTTTGAAGGGTTGAAAGGGCTCGAAACGGGCCGTTCTCTCATTCATATGATAACTTAAAATGGCGATATCTCGATTAATATTAATTTTAAAGGAATAAAAAGCAAAATCTTCACCAAGAACAAAGCTAAATTTTTTTACTCTTGTATTTTTTTCGTACACCCTTGAATTTTTAAGTTACAGCGTAAAAATTGATTTTTTTAAAAAATTTGAAAGATTAACATTTTCAAATATTAAGTTTTTTTTCGAAATCATGCTTTGTAAGTGAGCCACAGACCCAGAACATATTCTTAGAACATAAATGAAGAAATCTATAAATGGATTGCATTTAATTTCAATTCTGTGGCCAAAGACTGATTTGTTTATTAATTTTTTCTTTAAAAAAATGAGACTCGAGTTATTTCGATCATATTTCCGTTAATTTTGATTCTAAACACTTTTAAAACAGCTCATTTTAAAGGTTTTTCAAAATACTTTAAAAAAGGTTCAAATAGTTTTTCCTAATATTTATGGTTTTGGCGTTATTTAACGTTAACTGGTTCCAATTTAGTTTTTAGCTGACATATAATAATGTCTAAAAATCCATAACTCGGATTATATTGCAATTAGAGAAAACCAAATAATGCCATTAGATTTGTTTCTTTATTACCTTTCGGTTTGTTCATTACAACTTTTTCGTTAAATCCAATGGTTTCAGAGTTATTTGCAAAAAACTGTCCGAAAACAAGCACTTTTTCAGTAAAAAGGCAATATTTTCAATGACGAATTACGCGGAAAGTATTGGATTATCCAAAAAACTTTATATAACTTTGTTACTTAAAATTGACTACTCTATCGATTCCTGTGGTTATTTTAGGCGTAAAAATTTCCACCCCCAGGGCAAAAGTACACTTCGGCACTATATAAGTTTTGTTCCTTGAGGCATTCCCCACATTCAGTCAAAATTTCACGTCAATCGGTTCAGTTATAAAGAATTCGGAGGTAAAAACCCTGAGTAACTGGACTATTAGTGTATTTTATTGAATATGCATATAATTAATCATTTTGATAACATTTCAGGGTCACGATACTACTTCGATGGCAATATGTTTTTCTCTGATGGCACTTGCAAATGAAGAAAATATTCAAGTACGTTTTTCGATTCTTTACTATTAAAATAGTCAATTAATTTAGAAATATGAGGAATATAATGAGTATAACCTACAAAGTATATGTCATATCTTAACTGTCGTTGTTACTCTATGTGTACTGGTACAAAGCATTGCTTTGTAATACTGATAGAGAGTGACCTACTAATCTATAAGTATTATGAAAGCAAAAAGCTGCTCTGCGGATTATATGCCCTGTCCACCATACGCTCAATATTTAGTATACAGCTAGAAGCATTCGTTAGCAAATATAAAAAAAAGAAACAAGAAAATGCCGGTAGATAGATGGTATACTGATGAAGATTAACAAATACGAAATCGGTCTATGTCTGGTTATTCTGCTGCCGAATGACCCTCTTTTCTAGATTCTGCGGATATAATCTGAGAGTAGGGGCATTAGTCCGCAGAGTAGTTATTTCATTAGTTAAAGATCGGATCATGGTGTATGCTGCAATTAACACAACATCCATTTAACACAACATCCATTTTAACCCGTTCTTCCATTAGAAAGAAATATTGGAAGAAATCGAAGAAGTTCTCGGACATTCCGGGAAATTGCCTACGTATAACGACCTTGCTGAATTGAAATTTATGGAGAGATGTATTAAAGAATGCTTAAGATTGTATCCGAGCGTGCCTCTCATAGCGAGAGTCGCTGGCGAAGATATCAAAACACACACCGGCTATATAATACCCAAAGGATGTGACATTAACATTTACATCTACGACTTACACCGGTCTACTCAGCACTGGGAAAACCCGGAAAAGTTCGATCCCGACAGGTTCTTACCCGAACATGTTGCGAGGAGACATCCCTTTGCTTATTTACCCTTCAGCGCTGGATTTAGGAATTGTATAGGTTGGTAACTAGTTAATAAACAAATACATAGCGTTCATAAATGACTACAAGCCGCGTAACCGCTGAGCTTAGGCAACCAACATTGCACGATTGGTACTATCAATTAAAATCCCTAAATCTTAGCGTTATCAAAATTAATGATAGGAGGTTTAAATGTCAAAAACCTTTCGTATCCTAACGTAGCTGTAACCTTAATACAGTCTTTATCTTAACCTTAATATTTTTTAACTCGTTTGTAAAAATTGTATCCTAACCTTCATCTTAAGAACAGATCAGCAACTTGTCGAGGCTAAAGATGAATTACATTCAATTGTTTTTTAAGTACTGTTTTGAAATCACAAAAAAAATTGATTGATTAGAAAGAAATTTTAAACAATTCGAAAATAATAATTGGTAACTAAAAAATCGAAATTTGTAGAAAAACGTCGCCTACGACCCTGCATTCTACAAAATTAAAAAACTGAACAGAAATCTCGATAACAATTTTAGCAAATTAATGTAATCTCACACATCACAAAAGAAAATTCTCCTTTAAACGAATCAAGATTTGAGGATGCGGTTTTTGCTATCCAATAATTTTTGAAAAATTGAATCTGAAAATTCTACTAATTTTTGTCTATTACACAATACTAATATTAAATTATATTTCCAGGTCAAAAATTTGCTATTTTGGAAATAAAGGCTGCGCTATGTGGTATACTAAGAAAGTTTAAATTAGAAGCTGTAGACACACCACAACAGATAAAGTACAAATCCGACTTAGTCTTAAGGCCTGTTGGAGAAGTTAGAGTAAAATTTGTTTTACGAAAATAAAGGTTTTTCCAGTTTTACTGTATCTTTTTTATTTGTTTTCTTTTATTTTGCTTTGATGTGCATACCATCAATTCTTTTTCTTTATTTTTTGGGGATTTTGCAAATTGTGAAAAAAATTAAAACAATTAATGAAACAAAAGGATCAATGAAAGGTTAATTTTATGAAAATAGTTTTGCCTAACCAAAAATATGACACTGAAAAAAGAGCAGACAAACACAAAATACAAAAAAAAACACGTCACTTTATAATCACCCAGTTTCAAAAGTTGTTAAATCTTTAGACAGTTACTATACATATAAAAAAATTAATAGCAATTTTACACAATTCGTTTTAGAATTTGATATCACCCTGAATACACTATATTTTATATCCCTTTTTGCACAATATAATGGAAAATAAAAAAAAATCTGAAAAAAACTATAAACTAAACCGGAAAACGACCCTATTGCACTGTGCTTGAAATCTATAATATTATAGCCCATTTTTATTCGGACGACAAAGTAAATTTAATACCGCCCAAAATTACAAAAACAAAATATAAATACAAAATATAAATAAAAAATTACATAAAGGAATAAAATAAAATTTAAGCTAGTAGGTATATCCGGAAAAAAACAGCAAATAATTGAGAAAAAAATCCTGTTTTTCTTTTCGTTAGGCAAAAAATGGAAGAAACGGAAAAATTTTAAGACACTCAAAATAAAAACAGGTATTTCTAGATATATTTTCTTGGAATAAAATTCAGTAGTAACATAATTCAATAAGAAAATAACGTAGATTAAGCAAACTTTTATATTCTGGATGTTTTCAAATCTCAAATCAATCAAGCTCATGTATAAATTAACAATGTAATAGGTATATTTAAAACAATAAAAATTGATACAAATGTTTATAATTAAACGAAACAAGACAATAAGATATCAGTTGTGTATAAATAAAAAAACATTGAGTTTTTTACCTGAGTTTTAATCAAATTTCAAAACATATACAAACTACAAAACTGAAGAAAAAAAACATTAAGTCCATATTTGACCTTGAGCCATCTGACTACAAATCTGATGCTTCTTAATTTTCTGATTCCAAAGAATATACTCTTGGACATCGTGAACTTATTCGAGAAATGTATCTTCTAAAGACGGAGTTGGTCTAATCTAAAAAAAAAATTGTTTAAATTTAATCTAATTTTAATAAAAAAATAATAAAATATTAAATTAAGTAAAAATTAATCCTTTAAATGGAAAAGAGAGGAAAGGAAAATTATTATTATTATTTTTTGTTTAAATTACTATGAAATTGACCAAAGTGGGATTTATTCAAGAGCGATTTTCTCAGAAACCGTTAATGATAACGATTTGAAACAAGAGTACCAGTTTAACGTAAAACAGTTCGGGAAAACGGAATTTGCTGTACAATTTGTTAAAAAGTCAAAGATGAGAAAGTTACACACGCAAAGTACCAAGGGCCCCCCCGTACCCACCCCAATGGACCTTGTGGAAATAAATGGATTAGTC
>NW_019416541.1:470420-480211 GCF_000390285.2 Anoplophora glabripennis | reverse complement strand
GCGTTATAGTTAGAAACTCGTTTTGAATCTTTTCTTTTAAGTCTTGAATATCCGTTGGTGGTACTTCGTATACTCGCTCCTTGATATAACCCCACAAGAAAAAGTCCAGACTATTTAAGTCAGGCGAACGTGCGGGCCAAGGAACTGGACCACCACGACCTAACCACTGGTTTGGATATACGTGATTTAGGTGTTCTCTAACCTGAAAGATAAATAGGTAATAGGAAAAGTATAATAACAATAAAATAATCACATTACAGCCAAAGGAACGGGCGCAAATCCGGTATTTTACATAAAAATGGTTTTTTTGCAAAAACTACGCAACTTAGGTATAGGGAAAGCTATTAAAAAATTGTAGGGTCTACAGAAAGGCATCTAATGAAATCATAAAACACAGGGTGTTCTATTTGCAAAAGTCGCAATTATTCAAATTTTATATTATCAGGTTTGGCACGATTTTTTTTGCCTCCTGTATATCGCAGGTCAACTTTTGATACGTTTTTTGAAAGTCATCTTCACTCTACAGTTCCTGAAAAAAAATATATATAGATTCTAGCTGTCGTACAATCATAATTATGTCAACTACTAGAAGTGACGCAACATAAAAAAAAAAAATGAAAAGTCGATTATCTCGAAAACTATCAATATTTTAATAGGGATCATAACACAAAGTCCCGTTAATTTTCACGTAGAATTCGATAATGCCATAAAAATATAGGTTTCCATTTAAAAAAATGAAGTTGGTACCTGCCCAGGAAAAACTGAACACCCTGTATATGCAAATATATTTTCATTTTGTGCATCTCGAGAAAGTAGGCAACTTTATAGAAAAATTAAGTTATATCTTTTATTAATCTAGATATTGGACTTACGCGCACTAGATGAACACGGTGTATATTCAATAAATGGGCAGTTTGCCTAAAAACTAAAAAAATTAACAGGAATTACATTAAAAATTCAAAGTATACTACAACTCTGCCTTTTCAATGACGTTGTGGACTCGAATCATGATCAAGGTTCGAAAATTTATTGCCTAGAAGCACATGCCCGAGCATAACCACACCACGTTGCCAATTTGCGGATTTTCCCTAGATCTAGGGATTTTTTTGTTAGACTGACTGTTTAGCGTATATTCAAGTGAAATATGGCGATTTACATCAAAAGTAAAATAGTATAGTTTATTTTCTGTGCAATGAAAGCGCATCTGGGGCAAAAATTTCATACGCAGATAAGGAAAATTGTGTAGNAGGAAAATTGTCGTTGTCACCGCAAATATCTAAGCCAACAAGCTAAGTCTCTTACATGCTAAACGAATAAATTCTGGAAAAGCTTACAACCACAGCAAAATAAGGCATTTTAATAGAGATCTAATTTCTTTAGAATAAAAATAAGGATTTAATGCCCTTTATCCCCCAAGTAATGACCTTGGAGTATGTGATGTCACGGTTCAGATGCCCTATGCTGGTCGGGGGCATGTAGCTCGTGAAGCAGTTTTTTTCTCATAGTTTTTGAATTGGACATCTCGACCGCCATTTACAATTGTTGCATACTGGACATAAATGAACATATGGGGTAGAGTAGTTTCAAAATCTCATGAGCCCAGGAAAAACTGAACACCCTGTATATGCAAATATATTTTCATTTTGTGCAGCTCGAGAAAGTAGGCAACTCTGTAGAAAAATTAAGTTATATCTTTTATTAACCTAGATATTGGACTTACGCGCACTAGATGAACACGGTGTATATTCAATAAATGGTCAGTTTGCCTAAAAACTAAAAAAAATAACAGGAATTACATTAAAAATTCAAAGTATACTACAACTCTGCCTTTTCAATGACGTTGTGGACTCGAATCATGATCAAGGTTCGAAAATTTATTGCCTAGAAGCATATGCCCAAGCACAACCACACCACGTTGCCAATTTGCGGATTTTCCCTAGATCTAGGGATTTTTTTGTTAGACTGACTGTTTAGCGTATATTCAAGTGAAATATGGCGATTTACATCAAAAGTAAAATAGTATAGTTTATTTTCTGTGCAATGAAAGCGCATCTGGGGCAAAAATTTCATACGCAGATAAGGAAAATTGTGTAGTAATCAGGTTCTGGTATTAATATTACATTTATTATTTGCCAAGGGCTGTGACGCCGTCGAATTTATTTTTCCCAATCTCACAGATAATTACACCATATGAAGGTTTACATTTTTCTCAACATTTATTAAAAAAGTTTTCCGACGTCACTTCCCGTTCAAGAGATACGTATAGAGAAAATCACAGGCTCTTATCAAGTCTGTTGCTGATGATTTTGTCAGCGCTGTCAATATACTTCCAATGTTTATATTCATTGGACATAAATAACTTAAAACTTTGTTAATAAAAGTTGTTAAGAACATGGGTGCGTAGAAAAATACTTATGAAATTGGGAAAAATAATTTCTATGACCGGCGGGAACTGTCCATTTTCCTGTAACCATTCATTCAATAATCACCCTGTATACAAGTACAAATAATAAGAATTATTCATCATTCTTGAGGAATTTAGAGCTTTGCATACACTAATTTTTCAAGCCAGACAAGACTAAGTGGATGATTTGATAATATAATGTGCGGTTTTGTATTACAAAGAAAGCAAGGCTTTAACAAGATGTGCGATAAACCATCACGACATAAAAGACGAATATCCTCAACCTACACTAGTTTTACGGCCTCTAATCACATGAAATTTAAAGAATAAACCGCAATAATAAAAATAAAACTTCTAGTGATGATCCAACTCTACAAATAAATTCATAAGTCCGATTTACAGCTCCGAACAAGTTTCTTGTTGCACAACAGCAAAACACAATCATTGTAACGGGTCTCAGAACGTAGATTTCCTGCACGGACACTGCATAAATGATGGATTGGCTTATATAAATAGAACAAATAAAGCGGTTATCTCGGACATGAAGGGTGTCGAGAGAGCACGAATAAAATATAATCTTTAAATTAGTGCCTTGGATGTATCAAAGACAATTACGTCAATGTTAAAGTTTCGGACGCGATCTGAATAATAAACGGGCAGATCTTGTACGGTGGAAGCTACAAATCGGTGGAAAAGATTTGTTGAAACGTAAGTGAACACCTGATTGGCAGGTGGTTTTATCGGTCTACAGTTAGTGATTTCCATTTTAATTTCTTCGCCTAGGTATTGTCGCGAGTCGTTGATCTTTTTGTATGGGCTCATCGTAAAGGAAATGGTACTTTTTCGGTACAAAAGAAACTTGGTTTTGTTTTAAAATCAGTGTCAAAGGAAGCTATTCAAATCGGGACAAATAAAAGTTACGTCAATATAAAATACAATGTTAAGTAATAAAAGGCAAAATTTCTTTCTTATTAATTTATACGACCTATTTTTTGAAATTTTAAATTTTTTATTGTATTTACATTTATTTCATTATCTACAATCTGTATTATAATTTCATTTCGCGTTCTCTCTATTTCAATATACAGTGTGGACCATTTTCGTGATGCATGTTTTGGATAGAAAAATGGTTAGATTGGTAAAGTTTTAAACAGTTCTGTTGCTAACTTAACGACGCTTGCAGACCGGTCCTAGCTCTTCAGGTTTTTGAGTAAAAGTGGCGTTTTCGAAAATCGTCTGTAACTTCCTTTATTTACAAGAATTTTTAAAATCTGAAAACACTGTCCCAGCAAGATTTTTCGGGGAATTTATCTGTATATTTAGATTCTCATTGCGACGTTTCAGTTGCGAGAAACCATCAACTTTCTTTTTTCTTATGGGCGTCATATTGAATTTTAAGCTGAACAAATAGAGCATTTTTTTTGGCTCTTCAATGATATAATATAAGTTTGAAAAAAATTGAAAAACAACCTCAAAAATCAATATTTTAATATTTTTAATAAATCTGGCAACACCGCATAGTATTTCGAAACTATATAGAAATCTCAAATTTTTGTAAGAGCGTATCATTAATGTCATGGTATTGAGTAAAAAAATAATAGTAATGACCACGTGTTTTGTATTAATGTTTGGTCTGACATTTATAGTAAATAAATTTCCTATATCTTTCTCGTTTGGATTATTTCACTAAAATTAAGTGTTCAATGACAAAATATGCAATTTATTTGTACAAAAATTTGAGGCTATTCTAGAGTTTCGAAAAATTAAGTATGCGGTGTTGCCAGATTTATTTAAAATGTTAAAATATTGATTTTTGTGGATCTTTTTGAAATTTTTTCAAACTTATATCATTGTAAAGCCCTGCTGTGAACAAGTCTTTTCAGATTTAAAAAATTCCTCTAAATAAAAAAGTTACAGACGATTTTCGAAACGCCACATTTACTTTATATCAAAATAACTCAAAAACCTGAAGACTAGGACTGATCTGCAAGCGCTATTATTTTCCTATCTATTATAGTTTCCAAGATACCAATACATACATGCATCACCAAGATGGTCTACACTGTAGATTTGTTGCCAACAAGTTGATGGTCTAAATATTTTAGTCTAGATTAGTAATAGGCTTAGTATCCAACCTCAAGACATCATAGGTATCTTTAGTAAATACCAACACTGAACTGATTAATCATCCTAATATCTAACATTTAAATGTAGTTAGATACATACAATCACAGTCATATTTGGTTTCCCTTATGATATCATCGTTAATTTATTGTAGATCTGTGAATACCAAGAAACCAAGATTATGTAAGTAATGTATTATTAATTTATAGATAGGTACCTAAGCTGTGATTCTGAATATAACTTATTTATTCTTCTATTATTTACACGATACTTGGGGTAGAGTAGTTTCAAAATCTCATGAGCCGCGAAATGCGCGAAAGGCGTGGAGTATTCACATAATTCTTCTAATAAGCACGTCATTACAACCAGAAATGAACTAAGGCGCTCGGGCATCAATAAAGTCAACTGGCGAACGTTCGTCACATATATTTTTATTGATTAAATTAAAATAATAAAGAATACAGCATTTTATTATGATATTTGTAATCAGAGCAAAGGCTTGTTTACGCTACGAGAGCTCGAGACAGATTGTGAATAATGGATGTAATGTTTTTAAGACGTAGAATAATTTAGGCGACGGTCGGAATTATGTTTCTGCGCATATCAAGGTCAAAGCTCATAAGATTTTGAAACAACTCTACGAATTTCATTATATACAGGGTGTTACAAAAAAAGATCAAGACGTTAAACACATTGTTTGGGTGAAAATAAAGTGACTCGTTATTCAATGCATCATTTGGGCGATTCCCAGCCAAAATTATAATTAAAAAGAGAATAATAACTTTGTTGTTCCACATCTCGTCTTTTTCTTGCGTGTGTCTGTGATTCAAGGACACTGTTTTTATATCAGAAGTTTTTTCTTTGTTGTACAATTTTTATTTTGGACTTGGTTTATTATACAGTGTTCAAAAAGTTTGGAGCCCCCCCCCTATCTCAGAAAATACTGCTCAAAAAAAAAATGATTAAGACAAAAGTTGCACGGTTTTGAGTGAGCAATCTATCCCTGTATATATTTTTTTAAATACCGATCCATTTGTTACAACGAACTAACAAATATGTGCTTGGATAGACAATTCTGATACTTTTCTGCATTGGAAAATGATTTTTCTGTTTTTAAATAATCTGTGATATTTTTAGAGCGTAATTAAATTTGTCGACAACGACAAATGTTCTCTGTGTTTGTTTTTATATTAGGAATGTTTTATTATTTCGTCCTTCAATCATTTTTTACTAAAATTACAAAAAAGATGTGTATGCATAAGGAAACCAAAATAACCATTCAAAATTCCTATTCTTTTGTCAACCAATCTCGTAAAATCTTCGAAAAAATCGAAAACAAAAGTTATTTTACTTACTAAATACAATTTTATGTGAACACTTATAAATAGTGGTAGAGGATTTTCAATTTTTTAGCATAATTATCTAATTTAATTTCAATTTAAACTTGCAAGAAGATGTCGACGGCTATGCGTGGGCTTAAAAGGTGTTTTAATTAGATACCACATCGACGACGACGTATAGCTTTAGCCAATATAAAACGACGTAATGTTATATATTTAGTGCTTAAGTAGCTCATTTTTTTAAATTACCTCGACTAATTGTTAGGTGATGCGGTGTCAGCTGCTCCTTTCCTTACACCAACGAAACACGTAAAACACAATTAAGGAAGCTTAGTGTAAATAAATATGATATCAGTTTAAATTCCAAGTAAATGAATACTTCCGACTAGTCATAAACGCGTAAGCGGTGAAATTGATATGTATTTAAAGATTTATGCGATTTTGCTCTATATCTTGTTCGCAATTAAGTTAACAATGTGTGTGGAAAGAATATAGACAGACAAATTGTATGAGATTGTTAATTTTGTTTTTTGGTAGTTGAGAGTTGAAGTAGGTCCAAAGGTATTGTGGGTAATTACTTATTTGTGGCATATTATTTTATTACTTTTTTTATATACCTAATTGGGTATTTCTGCCACAGTGAAATGAAAATAAATTTTAACTAAATATTCCCTTGCCCTAAAGCGGTCAAGTCAAGTGTGGTTATTTTTATAAATGTAGTTTTGCCTAACCAGAAATATATCACATTGAGAAAAGTCATTAATTGTTTTCAGTTTTCCTATAAACACCACAACACAGACCCAGTTCATTCTCAAAACTTTTAATGGAAATAATTTAAAAAAACACTGACATTTGACTTTCAGTCATTTTAATTAGAATTTTGAGAACGAAAATTGAAAAAGATTTCGAAGAGTTATAGTGGAATGATGATATTCTTTGCAATTTACAGTAAAAACTCTCAGAATAACCACCCCTCGCCCTATATTCCCCACAATTTAAAAAATCTATACCCTCAACGGTTCGCGAGTTCACTTCCGATATTTCAAGGATTATCGATTAAAAATTTAATGAATTACCTATGTACTTTATTACCTGAGATTAGGTAGAAAACTCGTGAATAGATCTTTTACAGAAAACAAAAACAAGATATAGCCGAAAAAAAAGGTTAAATCATGATTGGGTACTCAGGTTATAAAGTAAACAAAAATATTACGAAATGAATATCGCAATTCTGACCTCGAATACCCCCGAATACCAAATTTGTCGTGAATATGATTTTTTGAAAATTTGGTCGGCCATCTTGGATCCGCCATCTTGAATTTTGCAAAACTGACCTCGGGTCCGTGATCAGCGACCCCGAAAACCCCGCTATACCAAATTTGGCGCAAATCTATTATTTTTTGAAAATTCGTGATATCTCACCTTAATTGACTCATCTTTTTGAGGTTAGAAAAAGAACCATCAATTCTGATCGCGGATCACGTTCATTTGAATATAGAAATGTTTTGTGTTTTTTCCTAGCACTTTTTCGTTTTTCGTGAATTTTTGCTATTTTTGACCTGTTTTTTGAGGTTAGGAAATTCCTGTGATGTGATAGTTCAATTCTGACACCGGATTCGTGATCAGGAGGCAAACATACAATGTCGCAGCTAGATTTTTGATTAGGCAAAACTATTTTCACAAAAGTAACCCTTGATTGATCCTTTCGACACAAAGGTTTATTTCGTTACTAGTTAAATTTTTTACAGGTGAGAAAATACCCATAAAATAAGAAAAAAACAAAACCATGCCACAAATAAATTCAAACAATATCTTAAAACGATTCTTTGGAGTTTTTTTTTAAGGTACAAAGACGACCCTTTTTAAAGAATAATTAGTTGATTGATTGAGTTGCAAATGAGTAATAAGAAAAACTGATTTGTCACATCTAAAATAGACGAAAATAGTACAGAAGCAGAACTAAATCGAGAATAACGTAGAGAGCACAATAAAGTAACACTTATTTATTTATGGGGAAATATAACAATTAAATTAGTGACACATTAGCAAAGATAATTGCCTCAGTTTAACCAATTCAGCTCGCAAGATTAAATACCCTCAGCAGAGAGATTAACAATAAAAATTCCAGACCGCTCCAAGGCAATAAAACCAACACTTCCCGGAGCCAAAACCGAATAAACACACACACAAAGCAGATTCGTTCAATTTCATGGTACGGCGGCACACCCAAATGCGATTTGCAGAGCCCATTCGCTTCCGAAAATGGCGCACTTTGTTTATTAATCGAATCATTCTGACACTTCGCGTTCGACGTAGACATGTCAACGAACCGGAAGGGCGGGGGGAAAGGGCTCGTCGGGGGACATCGAGGGAACTATGCGTGGAAATCTGGAACCAACAGGTCGGAAGGTATGTTTGGTTGATGGCCTGGTAGATCAATATTTGACTTCATATTTGACAAAGGCGAGATTATTGCATTTGCCGCGACTGTTCGCAGGGGTAGTCTCTGTAGTGAACACAGAATTCCTTCCAGGAGCTTGGGAATGCTTCCAAGTTTTTATGTTCGATCACCATTTAGCAATTTCATAAAGCGTTATGATGTTATGAATGAGAATTTAAATAACGTTAATTTAATAAAATGCGATATAAGAAAGAAACAAGTCCGTTATTTGAAGCAAATTTAACAGATTGAAAAATGTTTACATTTATGCTGTGCTATTATCATTTACAGGTGCAATTTTGCAATTTTCTTATCGTAGAACAGATTCTTGCGCTTGAAATATATATAGAGTGCAGAAAAGTCATAGGATACGTCCCTGGGTTTTCTGAATGTACTTAAGGAACACCCTGTAGGGCAAACGTTACACAATAGAGACAGTTACATTGNAACCAACAGGTCGGAAGGTATGTTTGGTTGATGGCCTGGTAGATCGATATTTGACTTCATATTTGACAAAGGCGAGATTATTGCATTTGCCGCGACTGTTCGCAGGAGTAGTCTCTGTAGTGAACACAGAATTCCTTCCAGGAGCTTGGGAATGCTTCCAAGTTTTTATGTTCGATCACCAATTAGCAATTTCATAAAGCGTTATGATGTTATGAATGAGAATTTAAATAACGTTAATTTAATAAAATGCGATATAAGAAAGAAACAAGTCCGTTATTTGAGGCAAATTTAACAGTTACATTTATGCTGTGCTTTTATCATTTACAGGTGCAATTTTGCAATTTTCTTATAATAGAATAGATCCTTGCGCTTGAAATATATATAGAGTGCAGATAAGCCATAGGATACGTCCCTGGGTTTCCTGAATGTTAGTATGTAATTAAGGAACACCCTGTAGGCCAAACATTACACAATAGAGACAGTTACATTGCTAAAAGTAGTTTCATGGTTCAGCGAATTTCGTGTTTCAAATATGAAGTAAATACTTCTGAGTTTTATATTTCAAAAGTACCATAATCCTCTGTGGGTGGTAGAAACTTATTGTTCGCCGTATCCTGCCACGACACTATTTCCACGTGATCAGACACAAAAGACGGAATTTGACACTTGAAAACTGCGGTGTTACCCCTTATCACAAAGACATCGTACACCTGTGCCTCGTAGTATTGGTTCACCACTGCAATAAGGAAACTGGTATTACCTAAGTTACGTAAACTGGCTAAAAAAGATGTTCCATTCACAAAAACAGTTATTTCTAATTAGACCAGGAAAATTAGCGAAAAAAAAAGATAAACTCGAAAAAATTCCTATCCGCGATATTTTTGTAAAATTGTTTAAAGGAACATAATACAAAACATCTCTCATCTCGTGAGTCAAAAAATTTTATTAGCTAACTTTTCTATTTAAACAAATAAGTGAGGAAAACAGTTTTTTCACTTTGCAGGGAAAACCATCAATTTTAGCGAAAAGTGACTCA
>NW_019416541.1:416157-469660 GCF_000390285.2 Anoplophora glabripennis | reverse complement strand
GGGCACTTTTCTTGTTTTTTTGCAATAACTTTTTTGTTTATTAACCGATTTTAATTTAACAAGTCTCATTTTGTAGATAATTTTACTCCCTACAAGCTGTCTGAGTCACTTTTCGCTAAAATCGATGGTTTTCACTGCAAAGTGAAAAAACTGTTTTCCTCACTTATTTGTTTAAATAGAAAAGTTAGCTAATAAAAGTTTTTGACTCACGAGATGAGAGATGTCTTGTATTATGTTTCTTTAGATAATTTTACAATAATATCGCGGATAGGACTTTTTTCGAGTAAAGATTTTATTTGCTTGGCATAAATAGTTATCAAAAAAATATTAGCATCATCCAGATATTAAGTACTGAAACACCAAAAAAAATTAATATTTGGGTAGTGTAATAGTCTCGTTTTGCAATATATCTTCTATTTGGAATTGAAATACAGCGAAACAGGCAACGAAGACATGTGGACGTATTGGAAATCTGGAATTTTCAGGAAAGAACACTTAAAGGTTTGTGCCGGAAGTGGATTTAAGTTCTTGCGCTCGCTAAAATTACCAAAATCCCCGCCTTCGTTTTGGTACTTGTAGATGATACCATCGTCAGCCACCCAAGCCTCCACCTGTACGAAATCGGTTACGAAACTCGGTACTAGACACTTTAAGATGCCGGTATTGCCCCTCAACACGAACTCGTCGATAACGCGACTTTGGTAGAACTGTTGGACAACTGTGAACGAGAAAAAAAATTGGGATAGAACAGGATCGGAGCTGGTGGTATTAAAAGAATGACGACAGAATTGCATACTTCCGACGTAATTTCTGGTAACATTCGAAGCGAAATATTCAAAATAATCATGCATAATTATGACGTAAATTGACATACAAGGTGTCCCAAGAAAAACCCTATTTTTTAAGATGGCCCTGGTTTTACCTTGAAACTTAAGGCCAATGTCAAATCCAAGGTCACCAGAGTATTGGTTTTGGTTTTCGGGTCAATTTGGAACACCCTGTATATATAATTTGCCACAATTTTTTTTTGCATTCGTTTACAAAGGAAGTATGTGTCTTTAACCGAATTCTGTCGACGGAAACGGATCAAAGCGTGTAATCGATAAGTTTGTCACTGGAAAATTGGCTGAATTTTCCGAAGTGCAGTACCGTAATTATCCTCCCCTGGCAAGTATGTGTTTCCTTGTGAATCTTGCCAATTTTCCACAGTAACGAAATCCGAGACAAAGGAAGGAATCTCGCATTTCATCACCGCAGCGTTGCCACGTATGACGTACTCGTTGTCCGCTTCCACCTCGTACGTTTGCGCCACCACTGTTAAAATACAAGCAGTGAAGGAGTACTTGTTTCGTTGTTGTGGGAATGGTAAAAACTAGGGTAAAAATTTTCCAGTAAGCGTAATTTGAATTTTAGATTTTGAATAGCTTAAATTTTTATTTCCGAATAGTCAGTTTTAATTCGGAACATGTACGCTGTATATTAGAAAATGTTAAATGTATTTCACAATTTTGAAATCCATCGCATACGTCAAAATTTCGCTAGATACATAAACGTAGCAAGTAAAATGACCTTTTATAACAAAAAAAAAAACGAAAAAATTTAGGTACACATTTTAATTATTCACTACATACATATAGAGGTATGTATAGTGTTGCACTACATTCTACCTGCCTTGTTTTTGTCATTTTCGTATTTAGAAAAAAAATCTATGAGCAAAATTATTGAAACTTTTTGTGTGAATTCATAACTGTACTTACAACAGCAATAGGGCGGATGTGAGATGGGGCGAGTAATTTTTTTCTGGATTACCTTCAGTACAACACACATAATAAAAGTGTAGATCCTTAGATCTGGGCGAGGTCCGGAACATTTGCAAAATTGCAAAACATAATTTTTTTTTTAAATATATCTATTTTATCTGTTTTTTTTACTTATGTCTTGGAACCTATGCATTTTGGAAGAATATTGAAGACGGAAAAAAGTTCTAGGATAGAATTTTGCACAATATACTGAAAGTTAAAAATGTTTAAATTCATTACCGATGTTGCAAAATACCAATAATTGATTAAAAAATGGCAAAGGTTTTTGGATAATCTTTTTAAAATATTTTAATTGCTCCGAGGGCATTCTAATTTTGGTAAAAAAAACTTTAGAATGTAACAAAACAACACACCAAATTTCGTTAAAATCGGTTCGATAGTTTTCGCAAAATAATTTTTTTTAAAGAATTTTGAAAATAATTTTTCGAATTTTTAAATAAAGCATCTAGCTAGATACTTGAAAATTTTTTCACATAGAAGAGACGTTCAATCTTTCAAATAGTTTTTGAAAAATTGGAATCGGTTGATTAGGACGGCCATAGTAAATTTTTAAAGTTAACACTCCTTTTTTTTTATTTTTCAACAATTAGATTACATTTATTAATTTGCAATTTAGTTTTTTTTCAAAAAATTATAATTTTAAAGTACTATTTTTTCTTAATATTATCTGTATTTAACAAAAAATTAATTTCCAAATAAAAAAAAATATTTGTTTAAACAAAAATTGTTGAAATAATTGTAATATGTAATAACTAAACACATTCATATTTAGAGTGTTGAAATATATACGTAAACGAATATTTTCAATGAAAAAATGCAATAGCATACGCATATTTAATGTATAAATAATAGTTTGTTTTTAAAAAAAATATGTGCAAATTAAACAATTGCCATTACGATATTCGAATTCCTTGGCTCGCCAGACATCGAATAAAAAAAACGATAGAAATTGGTCTATTAGAAACCGAGATAATGCAATGTTTTTGGTACCTTCACATTTTGGTTTTTTCTATGTGAAAAAATTTTCAAGTATCTAGATTCTCGATGCTTTTTGAGGCTATGCAACATTTTGAATTTTTTTTTTCAGAATTCTTTTAAAAAAAATATTTTGCGAAAACTATCGAACCGATTTTAAAGAAATTTGGTGTGTTGTTTTATTATACTCTAAAGTTATTTTTTACCAAAATTAGAATGCCCTCGGAGCAATTAAAATATTTAAAAAAAAAATATCCAAAAATTTAAATATTTTGCCTCTTTTTCATCAATTATTGCTATTTTGCAACAACGGTAATAAATTTAAACATTTTTAACTTACAGTATGTTGTGCAAAATTCAATTCTAAAACTTTTTTCCTCATCAATATTTTTCCAAAATGCATAGGTTCCAAGATATAAGTAAAAAACTCAGATAAAATAGGTATTTTTTAAACTTTTCAAACATTTTTATAATTTTGAAAATGTTCCGGACCTCGCCCAGATCTAGGGATCTACACTTTTATTATGTGAGTTGTACTGAAGGTATTCCAGCAAAAATTAGCTTGCCCCCTCTTACATCCAAGAAGTGCTATATTTCGACAGATCCGTCCTCATCTACAATTAAATGCTGCATTTTGAGTATATTTATTAGCCATGTACTTTTTTCCAAAATAACACCCTGTATATTTTTATACCCTTTCTCAGGGTTAGAATGATAACAAGTTTGTCAGATGTATTTCTAATAATAAAGAAGATATGGCTAAAAAAGTATGTTAAGAATGAACTCTTCACACTCTTTTAGCCATATCTTTTTAGGGACAGACCTATCACTGTAATGTTAAGGAATCGTTCCATCCAAACATGTAAAAATATACAGGGTGTTCTCGTTCTGTCAAAGAAATTCATAAGTTTGGCTTGTTTCACTGAAATGTAACAATCAATTATTTTTTTCCTACGACTATGGCCAATAACCGTTAGAATATCTGTTTCCAAGGTAAATGTAACATGTAATTCACGTAACTAATACCGTAAAAAAAATCGGATTACGCTAATCGTATTCGTTGAGCAACTCGACGCAAGTTAAAGAAGCCCCTGAAAGTTTGTTGGGCACTGGTTTAAAGGGGACATTCGATACGGATAATATCCGGGGAACATGTGGTACACAGATTGGATGAAAATTGAGATTGAATAGCTGGCCTTGCTGTTGAGAAATTTCAAGAAATTCGATACACTATAAGCGGCAGAGAAAATATTTGTTCTAAATATATTGCAAGTTGAAACATCGTTTATTTTTCTAAAAGACGTTTAAGGATAGCAGATTTTCTTTTATACTATACGAATATCTTTTTGAAAATATTTGATGTCTGTACTTCTTAAATTTAAGGTAGAAACGGTTGTTATAAACTAGGCACAAAAATTAAAGGATAAAAAAAATCCTAAATTTTTTTGTGATTGTCAAAAGGCTGTAAATTGGAGAAAATTGGCCGTAGAGCAAACAAAAACAAAGCAAATTTAAGCTTGAAGTTTCTAGTTTCAGAATCTGAAAGTCAAAAGTTTTAATTGTAAACCACCTTTAAGAAAACAAGAAATCCAGTGGAATTTTTTTTAAATCTTTAAATCCAGTTTCTTGGACCGAAAAAATTAAAAAACTCAAATTAAAGAACATGAATCGAACTAAAAGAGCTGATATATCGACAAAAAATTTTTATTGAAGCATATTCGTACAGATTCGTATAGATTCGTATAGATTCGTATAGATTCGTATAGATTCGTACAATTGCCAAGAGATTGTTTTTGATTTTGCGGTAAGTGTACAACTGGAATACCTTTTTAATTTACTAAAAGTGCGCTCGTTTTCTTTGGCTATTGGTACTTTCTACAGACCACCTAAAACTAATTTTAATGATTTTTTAAATGATTTTGATAATATATTATCTACGGTTTGTCCCACAGTGGATGAGGTCATTTGTCTTGGTGACTTTAATATTGATTTATTTAATGTTTGTAACCCTCTAGAGCCTTGTTTCAATTCTTACAATTTTTCTCAAATTATCAATGAACCGACTAGAATTACTAGCACTTCCAGTACCTTAATTGATCCGGTGTTTGTTACTAACACTGATCTTGTTGAATCTTTTGGTACCATTTCTGCTGATGGTATTTCAGATCACAGAGTGGTTTTTTGCAACCTGAAATTTGTTTTAAATAGGTCTACTCCTAAACTAATATCATATCGTTGTTTTAATAATTTTAGTTTGAACGATTTTTTAAATGATTTGCAAAACCTCTCTTGGTTTGATTTGATTCAGGAAAATAATATAGATGAAAAGATATTACTTTTTAATCAATTTTTGACTACTGTATTTGATGTGCATGCTCCTTTGAAACAAGTAAGAGTTACGAAACCTAGGGCTCCTTGGTTAACCCCTAATTTAAAACTAATCATGAAGCAAAGGGATAAAGCTCTTCAGAAATTTAAACGTACTCGTATGCAAACTGATTGGTTGGAATATAAGGATTTACGTAATTACTGTGTTGCTATGGTTCGACGGGAAAAGAAGGGTTACTTGGAGTTCGTTGCTTCTCAGAAAAATTACAAACAAACCTGGAAAGCTCTTGATACCCTTAATATTCGGTCAAGTAAAAATTATAATTTGCCCTCTGAGTTGGCTGACCCTAATATAATTAACAACTACTGTGCTTCATTTTTACAAAATATATCGAATAAATGTGATGATCAAATAGAGTTTTATAATAATAATAGGATTGATCGTGATATTTCTTTTAAATTTTCCTTTACTACTGTAGATGAGGTTCACTCAATTCTTAATAGTATTAAAACTTGTGCATTTGGTATTGATAATATTTCTTCTACCATGTTGAAGTACTGTAGCCCTTTCATTGATCCCTTTGTTACTCATATTATTAACTGCTGTATTGAGAGACAATACTTTCCTTATATGTGGAAACAGGCGATTGGTTTACCTTTACCTAAAAAGAATAACCCTACTTCTCTTTCCGATCTTAGAATAATCAGTATATTACCGGCTCTTTCAAAAATTTTTGAAAAAATTTTATATAATCAAGTGTACAATTATTTTACGAATAACAGACTTTTGCCTCAATCGCAATGTGGTTTCAGAAGGGGTAGTGGTACTTCGACTGCCCTAGTCACCGTCACTGATGACTTAATAAAGGCTCATGATATGGGTTTGGTTAGCGTTTTGGCTTTATTGGATTTCTCAAAGGCCTTTGATACCATAAATCATAAGCTTTTATGTTCTAAACTAAAGTATTATGCATTTGATAATGATTCACTCACACTAATTAATTCTTATTTACATGGAAGGTCCCAGAGTATACGTGTTGATAATATTTTATCTACCAGTTTAGAAATTCTCTCTGGTGTTCCTCAGGGTTCGATTCTGGGTCCCCTGCTTTTCATAATTTATACTGCCAACATATTAGAATCTGTTCGTCAATGTAAACTTCAAGCATATGCCGATGATACTCAACTTTATTTTCATTTTAATATTAATGATTTTCGGCAGGCAAATGACGTCATCAACTCTGAGTTACAAACTATAAAATTGTTATCAGATGAGCATAATTTAAAATTGAACTCGAATAAGTCGAAAGTTTTGTTTTTTGGTAGTGAAAAAGATTTGCGAATTTTAAGACGTAATTTTGAGGTTATGATCGATGGTATTCCAGTTCCCATTACTAGCCATGCAAAAAATTTAGGAGTAATTCTTGACTGTAAGTTGCGTTTTGATGAGCATGTTAAATCATTAATACAAAAAGCTTATTCATCTCTTAGGTTGATTTATTGTAGTCGTCACGTTCTTAATAAAAAATTTAAAGTTATGTTGTGTGAGTCACTTGTTCTTTCCCATTTCAATTATTGTGACTACGTATATGGTCCTTGTCTTACTCAACAGGAGAAATACAGGATTCAAAAAGTACAAAATTCATGTTGTCGTCTTATTAGTGGTCTAAGAAAATATGACCATATATCTCATGTCATTGGGGAGATCAAGTGGCTCAACATGGATAATCGTAGGCGTCACCATCTTTGCAATTTTTTCCATAAGATTATCACTATTCCTTCTCATCATTCTTTAAAAACTAATTTTTTACAGCGTGGTAATGTTCATTCCAGAGATATTAGATTTAAAAACAAGTTCACGATGCCCCATCATAGAACTGCTTTTTTCAGAAGATGTTTTACATACAACGCTATTACATTTTATAACTCCCTTCCTGACGATTTCAAATTATTTAACATCAACAAATTTAAATATAAAGTTAAACTATATTTATTGAACAGGCAGCATTCTACGTAAATTGCTAACGTGATTCTTAATTTGATACTTAATTTTGTTGTGCTATTCATTTCTTTATTATTTTTTAAACAGTAATACTCGTACATATTTAAATACCTATTATGTTAAGATGTTTGTATTGCAATGTCATTCTACTTTGAATTTCAATACTTTTCTTTTATGATATAGCTTACCTTATGGTTGAGTGGAGTAGCCTTGGCTAGACTTCGCCATAAGTTAGGTTGAATTATTTTCTTTTATTTGTGTTTGTATTATTGTAATTATCTGTCAAATAAAGCCGATTTATTATTATTATTATTATTATATAAAATTTTGAAGATTTATGACTTTCAGATCCTGAAACTAGAAACTTCAAGCTTCAATTTGTTTTTTTTTTAATGCTCTAGGACCACTTTTCGCTACAGCCTTTTGAAAATCATCTAAAAGTTCAGAATTTTTTTCATCTTTTAATTTTTGTGACAAGTTTATAAGTTTTGGTCCATTGGTCCATTATGTTGACAAATTTTTTAACACATGCTTCTGTGAAGCAACAACAATCAGTTGAACAAAATTTATTGTTTTATCCCGCATTGTAGTCAAAACAAAAAAAGATTTATCACTGCATTGTCCCAATTTATCTGCCTGAATAAACAAAAGAACGACGGGTAAACTCTCGGGATAGTATCGGATAGCGCTGAAAAACACTTCGTTCTAAAAGCTCCCGAAACATGTCGGAACAATTATTTCTCGGCACTCTTTAAACAGTCAATGACCTCGCTCCAATGAGCGATGGAGTCGAATCCTAATATATGTGTTTGTATATTTACGCATTTCAATATCGTTGCGAATATAGTCTCTAGTGCTTTGGCTATTATATAGGTTATTATCTCGGTAAATAAATGGGAACGGCGCACTGTAATAACATGGATCTAGCGAGATATTTTGAACACGCCGCGTGATAATGGAGACAGGCACGATTTCGACAGAAGCTCCATTTCTTTCACGATAAAGCGTGGCCATTGTCTGATCGACAAAGGTTCCCCCACATTCCCCACAATAATTTAATTTTGTGTCACAGTCTCCTGGTTATGAACCTCATACATAAGGCAAATAAAGACTGACTGCTTGAAACAAGTCTGGAACCGAGGTTACCAGGAATATCAAAACAGAAAAGCTTCTGAATGCGGAAAGAGATCTGCCTTGAACAGGAATAAGGATAAGAGGAAATGCACCCTGCTTAGAGGCGGTCTAATTTTTCGATGTACCGTAGTCGCTGTCGTCGTGGTACTTATGAACTTGGCCTTCGTCCGATATCCAAGAATCGATTTGCACAAAATCGGCCACGAAGCTGGGGATCTTGCACTTCATGACCGCCGAATTCCCGCGAATGACATACTCGTTTTCGGCCTCGGTCACATAGTACTGCGACACAACTAGAACAACAGAAAAAAAAATGACCGTCAGAATTACCGTAGTCGTCGGAAACCTTCAGGACGTTGCCTTGGTCGTCGATCCACGACTCGACCTGGACGTAATCGGCGACGAACGAGGGTATGCTACACTTCAGGACGGCCGTATTGCCGCGTATGACGTATTCCGTCAATATTTCGGCTTTGTAAAACTGATTTACCACTGGAAATAAGGAACGAATCAATAGCTGGTACCACCCCTGGCGCTGATTCATCACAAAATGGCACAAAGTAACTTTTGAAAGCTTTCGTTAAACATCTGGAACTCCCTAACGGGGCGTGCCGTGAAATTTCCAGCAATATTAATGGAGCTGTTCGCTGACTTAGAAGTTGTATCGGTTATTAATTAATACGTTCTTGTACGGGACGAGTCGGCCAAACAGAAAGGTAAATCGACAGCACACGTACTGAAATGGTCTAGTAGCTATAATCGGACGGGGTAGTTTCCTTAAACTGCAATGTTTATTTCTTAAAAAATACATATTTTTGTTGAAATAATTAGTTAAATGTCAGTAATCTGTTTCCTGTTTTAATCTGAAATTTTATTTTACGTAACGTCACTAAATGAAAAATCAGGAAAATCACTTATTGTCTGTTATCAGACTAATAGGGTGGCGTAATTCTCAGCAATTTCTTTTTTAAAGCTGTTTTACATTGACAATTTATTCATCAATAAATTGACGAAGTTCTTCATCAATTAATTCACGAATTTATTGATAGACAGTGTGGTTTTACACTGCTACGGACTTTGTCAAGTTTTTTGACGCATGAATCGGTTCTACCAATGAATCAAAGAAGCAAATAAATTTCAAAAATGTCACCTTTCCACTCATAATTGTAGTGATACAACAGTGGTACCGTTCTGACACATATTATATAAATATTAGTTTTTGCAAGTAACAAATCAGTAAAAACAATGCGAAACTAGCACGACGCCACACAATTATTTACATATTCCAATAACATAACCTCATTACTGATAATTCGTCAAGAACTTGATGAATAAATTGATGAAGTTATTTGACAGCTGATTTGGTGCATTATACTTGTCCAATTTCTTGATGAAGCGACTTCATCAATTAATTGATCAATAAATTGTCAATGTAAAACAGCTATTAGATAGGATTCTATTAAGTCGATGATTTCGCGTCATTGTCAGATTGAGCAATTTGTCACAAATTAGATGATTTTTTGTTGAAAGATACTCAAGTTACGTATACAAAAACATTCCCATCCTTAGATACTAATGCCTACTTTTGATGTGTTTATATATTTATCAGCTGAATATTCATGAGCTCTTGCCCATAAATGAAAAATGCTTATAAACATACAGAGGTATATTGTAGCACTAAGCTTAAGAGAGTATTTTAGTTCTCAATATGATTTGACACAGAATAGATGTGATGTCTGAATAAGTGAATAAACAATATCTTTTAATTATTAAAGTGATTTAGTGCTACTCATAATCCCAACATTTTTCGTTTGCAAAACATTCTCAACAATAATTTATACGCCTAATATACCAATTATCACCTTATTACTTCTAAACTTTGATAACTGGAGACTTAATTTGTCATAGGTGTGATGACATTATTTGCTAAAACAATATTTTCATTGTATAAACCAATAATTATTATCAATATCTGGAATTTCTGTATAAATCTGGCAACACCATAGGAATTTCTCAAAAAATGTGAGAAACAATAGACCAAAATATTCTAAAAATTACTATAGTTGGCGCTAGATTTCGAATTTTCACTTAGTGACGTCACAAAACATATTTTACTTGTTAGCACTTAAATGACACTTGAATGAAAAAGGAAAAAACACGGACTGAAAATCTTTAATTTATTTTTATTTTGCGATATATTTAACAAGTAGGAAAATACCCCATTATACAGGGTGTTCGTTAATTTCACTGTCAAACTTCTACATTGTTCTTTGACCAAAATTAACACATTCTTACTAAATTTTTTACACTTTTTTAACATCTGATGACTGGGATGTATGAAACCCCCTATATAGTTACTTTGCATAAGAATCTGCCCCTTTGAAAATGTAAGTTTTGACTGTAATATGAGAGTGCAAGAGGTTCCATATAAATCACAAATAGTGTGTATACACAATGTACAAAGTTTACTAGCAATATTTCAACCTGTGTAGTAGATCATTAATAAAATAACATTCTCAACAGGCCAATTTCAAGCTGTTATATCTTTACAAGCAGTCAGAACTTTTTGTGTTAATTTAGACAAAAAAAATACTGTAGAATTTTGGCGGTTGAATTAAGAAATACCCTGTATTCAATCAGAATAATAGCAGAAAATATTTAATGAATAAGAAGAAGAATGATGTACTCTCTTTCGGTCTGTTAAATGTCAAACGTATCTGTATATATTTTTTGTAACTATACAGGGTGGGCCACCAGTAACCAGTACCAGTTAGGTATTTTTATACCGAACACTGTATTTTACTGCATTTTTGATAGCACCATAAAAAAATAAGTGAACTTTATTAAGGGCTCCGCATATCTAGGACTTATTGTTTGTGATATTTCAATTTTATTAAAAATGCAGGCTTAGCGTAGAAATTTAATATTAGCCATAAAAAAATAATTTTAAAGAAGCATCTTTGGAAAGAGTATTTTAGATCCTTGGAGTTATAAATTATTATACGAGTATTTGTCGTCACTTAGTATTATAGGGTGTTCAAAAAACTGCTGGATACTTTTCTCATCTTTAAACAGCAATAACTTGGTTATTTTAAACGGGACACCTAGTATATTTTTATTTTGGATGTTAGGAAATTTAAAACTCTTTCAAACTTTGTGTAGATGTATCCACGTGTCTTTATCGAGGTCTTTATTCCAAAGTAAAAATATCCTGGGTCTCCCATTTAAAATAACCAAGTTATTTTTTATTGCCAATATTAAATTCTTACGCTAAGCCTGCATTTTCACTAAAATTTAAATATCTCACAAACAATAAGTCCTAGGTATGCAGAACCTTTAATTAAGTATACACCCTGTATTTTTCAAAATATTTTTAAAATGTAGCCGTAATCAACCTACACATACCCATCTAAACATTTTTCTATAGCATTTACCTTTTGGTTCCTAGCGACCGAGTCGTTAGTGGTGGCCCACCCTGTATAGGTTTTTTTTTAAAGAAAAGTTAAACAATTCTTCAAAATATAAAACACCTTATTGGAAAATTGTTAAAGAATACTATACTTATTATTAGTAGTTAATAAAAATTTATGGGTCGTTTCTGAATATACCTGTAAGCTTTTTGTGAGGTTAGGAAAAGACAAAATAGTCGCGACAATTTTATTTATTTGAAAAGCGAATTTATTCATTTACGGAATAGGATCAGAGAGATTTTGACATAAACATTCGTTAAATCCTATTTCACATTGTCTTATGTACTCGTATATTGTTATATTTGCTTAACAATTTTAACTGTAAATGTGAAATGATATTTTTGTTAAAGGTAAGTGCAAACTGCAAATTGGCTTTTTATACGTATTGAGAAAGGATATTTTTGATAGCATCAGTTTCTTTTGAACTGCTCATTTACCACTACTTATACCAAAAAGGTTTATTAGGACTTATGGATATAAAAAAACCTGTATTCTATTTTTAATTGATGTGTCTTATGTCATTTTATAAAAAAGGGCAATGTTTGTAGGTGACCAAGTAATTTTTGAGGTTAGGGCAACCAGAAATCCAATGAATTGAAGTTGCAGTAGTTCATTTGTATCTTTGTAACTAGGCTCATTACACAGATGGCCATAATTGCATATTTTACAATTCTGTAAATATATTATTTACAGATTAATCGTAGCTTATAGAGCTACTCAGAATCGACCCATAAGGTGGCTCCACATACCACAGTATGAGAAACTCTGTTTTTATTCTTAAAACATAATGATTTTTCTAATTTCTTGTTTTGATTCCGATATCAAACAGTACTAGAGCTGTTAAAACAATTACCCAACAAGAACTGGGTTTTGTTTTAGAACCAGAACAAGACTAATCCGCCAATACATCATATTCTCTTCTTCTTCTACTTCTATCAACTGATACCAACACAAGAGCTCAACGTTCCGGATAACCGTTACAACAGTCGTTTGTATCTAAATTAAGTGACCAAATACGTTTTGCTGGAAATATCAAACGGCGCAAACGCTTGGGGGATTCTGGAAGGAACCAAATTTCTTTTTAATTAATTACCATAATCGGTGGTGTACGTATACAACGAATCGTCGGACCCTACCCAAGCCTCGACACGCACGTAATCGGCCACGAAAGACGGGATGTTGCATTTCAAAACTGCCGTGTTGCCGCGTATCACGTATTCGGATACGACTTCGGCCTCGTAGTACTGGTTGACGACTGAAAGGGAATAAGAACGATTGAAAAACGCCTCCTGGACAGCTGGGACTCCTTCGGTATTCGGGAGGAATGAGTCACCATCCGTGGAAAGATGCCTGTGTTGCAGAATGGGACATAGGGGGGAAAGCGAATATGTATAAATAAACGTTATGACTAGGTAAAACCAAAATCTGTGACTTTAAAATAAATTTCTTCCTTAGCTTCACGCGTTATCTGGTTTGTTTATGCGGGGTGTTTTGGAAAAGTTACCATAGATTCAGGAACTCACAGAAATAAGATTTTTCACTGTGTAGTGTGTTCCGTGTACAGAGTGTTTGCAAAAATGCAAACATTGTAACCATGCATTTAGCATTTAACGTTCATTTTATAACCACTTAATAAAAATAGGTATAATCTAGAAATGAATTATACAGGGTGTTTCTTAAGTAGGTTAAAATCCAGGGGCGTAGTCTGTGGCCAGAAATAAAGGTTTTTCTTTATATAAATGTGGGGTCTTAGGACAGCCATTGTCCAGCTGCAGTGTCAAAAATTTTTAAAAATCCATTTTTAATTTTTAATTTCTAAACCGCTTGAGATAATTTAACCAAATTCGGTGTGCTTATCTAGTATGACACTAGGTATGAAACAAAAAATTACCAGCTTTTGAAACTTACCAGTGGCGGAAGTATGGGTATCATCGAACATTATTTGCCAAAAAAATATATCACCCTGTGTAATATTATAAGTAAAACAAGTCACGATATGGGCTATTGTATTATCTTCACTTTTTCTTTCTTTACACTTTTGCGTATTCCAAACTGATTAACAACAAAATTGATTTATTTAGGTTTAGTACTCTCAGTTATGATGAAAAGCTCATAATTAAACAGAAATCGAGACCAACACCTTCTTTGCCCTCTTTAGTTGCAGTGGGTGAAAAAGAAAATATGAGATTTAACTACAATAACTATAGGAAAAACGACTGGATAACTGCATCAACTATTAGAAATAAATTATACTGCTGGCAATGTTTATTTTTCACTAATGATAATTTATCGGCTTGGGACAGGGTCGGTTTTAACAATTTAAAAAATTTAACAAGAGGCCTCGAAAGACACGAAAAATCGCAAGGACATATTTCATCGCGTATTAAATTTAAAATGTTCGGTAAACAGAATATTATAAACGCTTTAGATTCTGTTCACAAAACGGAAATACAACATTGTAATGAGAAGGTTCGTGAAAATAGCGATATTTTAAATAGACTAATCGATGTAGTAATATTTCTATCGTCTCAAAAATTTTTTTTTCTCGGACATGATGAAATAGTGGATTCTGCTAGGGATTCGAGGGAACTTTAAAGAGTTAACAAATTTATTAAAAACATACAATTCGAAATTGCAGAACTTCTTAGATAATGCCACTGTTTTTTTCGGGAATCTCTAAAACCAAGATAATACAATGGCGCATATGACGACCTATTTTATTTGAAGTATTGTACATAGTGATATATTTTTTTGCAAATAATGATCGATAATACCCGCACCTCCGCCACTGGAAAGTTTCTAAAGCTGGTAATTCTTTGTTTCATACTAGTCTAATTAAATAAGCCTTTTAATCGAAATTTTGGTCAACTTGCCTGAATTTTTGATGAGTTAGTTTGAGGAATGTTATAACAATAAGTGACAGTAATTTTTTGTTCAACCCCCGGCCAAGGGTGAAAAAAGATAAAACAAAGGCGTTTTTCAGTTAACTCAAAACGGGTAAGGGCTAGAAAAAAAGCTTCGTATAAAAGTTGTAAAACATACAATTCTACATAAAAATGGCCTCTTGACTTTTTCTTGTACTATTAAAATTAACAGAGTTACGGAGGCTAGAAGTTAAGGGAAGATTTCAAAAATTTAAAAAAATTATAAGCAGAAAAATGAATGAATTTTGTAATTTTTTTTTCGATCCACTCTAAAAAATGTAACCCTTTTTTTTCAAGAGAAATATATATATTTTTTAATTTTTAATAAGAAAGTTATAACAAAAAATCAAATTTTTAATCGTTAATTTTAATGATTTAACAAAATTAAATTTCTGAAATCTTCCCTTAACTTCTAGCCTCCCTAACTCTGTTAATTTTAATAGTACNGGGTAGCAACCCCCAAACACGGAATCACTTGAGAAATATTTGTTTTTTATCATAAGTAATTTCCATTTTGTTTCATTTCAAAATATTGATTAGAACCCCAGAAAAAAACTGTTTGGGGGGGGCGAACTTTGAGGTTGTATTTCACCCCGTAAATATGTTTTTCCGCCGATAAAAAAATACGTGTCTCTTTACATTTTTTAGAGCAGATTGAAAAAAAATATTACAAAATTTATTCGTTTTTCTGCTTGATTTTTTTTTAATTTCTGAAATCTTCCCTTAACTTCTAGCCTCCCTAACTCTGTTAATTTTAATAGTACAAGAAAAAGTCAAGATGCCAATTTTATGTAGAATTGTATGCTTTACAACTTTTATAAGAATCTTTTTTTTCTAGCCCTTGCCCCTTTTGAGTTATCTTGAAAAACCCCTTTGTTTTATCTTTTTTCACCCTTGGCCGGGGGTTGAACAAAAAATTACTGTCACTTATTGTTATAATATACCTCAAACTAACTCATCAAAAATTCAGGCAAGTTGACCAAAATTTCGGTTTAAAGGCTTATTTAATTAGACTAGTATGAAACAAAGAATTAACAGCTTCAGAAACTTACCAGTGGCGGAGGTACTTAATTGGACTACTGTCATACTAAATATATGCACACTGAATTTGGTTAAATTATTTCGAGCGATTTAGAAAATTAAAAACTGATTTTATAAATTTTTGACACATTTATATAACAAAAAACTCTTATTATTGGCCACAGGATACGCCCCTGGAGTTTTGACCTCTACTTAAGAAAATCTGGAGTTTTTGATAACGTATATTTTGTTTAAAAGACCTCAGACTAAGACCACAGGAAAAATTAATCTTATATTTATCTGTTCTATTACTTCCTGAATGAATGGGACATTATTTCAAAACACCGATGACAGCATTTTAACGAAATCTATGATTATGCGACCGCATGATTATTTCAAACGAGGAAGGATGTGGCGCGTGAATATCAGGAAGGGGGAAGAGATTTCCACAAATCGCCACCGGGCCCTCTACCGTAGTTATCCTCGTGCATCCCGTACTGGTTCCCGTCGCTGTCGCTCCACGACACCACGCTGACGAAATCCGCCACGAAGGAGGGGATGGAACACTTCAAGACTGCGGCATTTCCACGGATGACGTACTCGTTATTGACCTCGGTCTGGTAAAACTGTTGGACCACTGGAAAAGGCACGGAGAGAATTATTTACGGGGTCCCCCCCACTCGTCATTACCGTCGGGCGCTCCGGGGAAGAAGTTCTCGTCCTGGTCGGTGTGCCAGGACACGACGCTGACGAAGTCGGCCACGAAGGAGGGGATCTGACACTTTAGGATGGCGGCGTTGCCGCGGATCGCGTACTCTTTGTTCACGTCCGTGTCGTAAAACTGGGCGACGACTGGAATATGCAGGCACGTCTAAATATAGTCAAATATGACTCTTGCAGACGCACTTGGTTTTACAAAGATAACTATGCCTCAAGAAGAGTCGGAGATTGCAGGAATAACGTGCGTTTCCAATGTGTTAACCCCTTACTTTAAATGCGAACCACAAAGTAACGGTGGAAATGAACATTTTTGAAAAAAAAATCAAGTACATATATAGCTTAAACCTGTAGCAATGTCTGTTTACATCGCTCATAAATTATATAGTCCGGTCAAATTAGTCATAAAAATAGTGATCAAATAACGAAAATTCCGACAGAAATAAATTTTGGTGGAGACCTTGGGTACACCATTAGAAATAAAGTGTCAAAAGTCCCCACCGATCCCATGTGTGCTAAAAAAGCTGTGCTTATTCGGGGTCAAAGATCAAAATTTGAGGTTTTTTGGATTTTTTTCGAAAACGGTAAGTTTTATCAAAAAAATAGCCCTGACAAAAATTATAGATCTGAAAATTATCTACAAAAATAGTCTTTATACTTTTTTTTCTAAGAACCACCATTCCTGAGATATCGCGATTCTAAAAGTTGAAGGAGTCACGTTTTACATGATACGCTCATATATGCCACGTATATACATAGTCAGGCACTTACTGCAAGTAAAAATGCCTATTTGTATCTCTTATATGTATATACTATATTATTCCGAGAATATACACTCAAAAGAAACTCAGTCCCTTAGTCAAAATGACGCAGATGTCCTTATAATTGAAATAGCAATAGAACAATTTAATGCAACAAATACAACTATTGTAGTTGGTGAAGATGTTGACTTATTAATACTACTCACTGCAAGGACTACAATTGATAAAATTATATACTTTTTAAAACCTGGAAAGGCTCAACAGTGAACAGAAATATATTCTTCAAAAAGTTTATCTGCTTATCCAAAATGCCAATATCTTACTTTTAGATGCGATAACCGGCTGCGATACCACATCAGCAATGTTCAGAAGGGGTAAAACATCAGTATTAAAATTATTTGGAAAAAAATATTTGATTGATTGCAGAAATTGATTCTTCGCCTCAAACAATAATCACAAAAGGAATTAGCTTTCTCCTTGCTGTTAAGGAACTCCAAAAAAAAAATTGATGTATAGATAAATATAGATATTTAACTTCTGTAAAAAATACACGAAACAAGAAACAAGTACAACTATCTTGTCTTCCTCCAACATCTGCTAATCAACACTTGTATCGAGTATACTATCAAGTTCAGACATGGCTAGGCAATCAACTGAACCCAGAAGACTGGGGTTGGGAATTAACATATAATACTTTGGAACCGATTCAAACTTTACTTCCATCTGCTTTGCAAAAACTCCTAAACACTATTTTTTGCAATTGCAAAAAAGGTTGTAGTGCTAAATGTGGCTGTAGAAGAATAGGGTTACTGTGTTCTCCAGCGTATACTAATTAACAAAGCCAGTCTTGCTCAAATGTCCAATTGAATACAACAGACGAAGATTCATGTGATTTCGATGAAGAGACAGCTGAATCATCTTCATTTGAACAATTTATGAACACTCAGCAAGAAGAAGAGAAAGAAGAAGAAGAAATCGAAGAAGACATGACTGTTGAAGTCTACTTTGAAGAGTAGGTATGAATCAGATTAAAATATCAAAAGAAATCAGAACTACAGTTAACTAATATCAATATCAATAATCATCATACTGTTAAGAGTATTATTGACCCTAAAAATTACGTCATAACAGTTCGTTGAGTAGGCCTACCGGGGAAACCACCAAATATAATAATTTTTTACGTTTATTTCTTGAAAGAAATGTTTTTGTGTAAATATCACGTGTGACACATCAAGTGGGAGAAAATTTTAGGCTGATTTCAAATGTGGCATTAAAAAAATATAAATTATGTTGTAACTAGAAAAACGGAAGTTATAGAAAAATATCTCAAAAACCACTGGATTCTACGAAAAAAAAACTACAAATAAATCTCTACAAAAACCAAACAAAATATCTATAATCAAAAAAATTAAGATTTGAAGATGCGACATATACTTAGTTATTTTTGTATTTAAAAGGCGAAATGGTACTTTTGCGTTCAAAAATGGGTTATTTTGCCGAACTTAGCGAGAACGCAGAAGTATTTCGCGTTCGAGTTGCAAACAATATTTTTTCGAAGACTTCAATAAAATAAGACAATTGTAGCGTTCCCAGAATAACGTGTACAACGGAAGACCACAGATTCGTGGACTCAAAATAGGCAGATTTAGGTTAATTCACCGATATCCAAAATCGCTTCGTTTGCCCGCTAGATGGCCTCAAAATTCGTGAAATTTTTTTTAAATTTTGTAAATAACTCGAATACGTATTATTTCATTTTGATTATTTTTGGAGTGTGGACTTTTGCTTTCAACCTACACATTTTGGTATTATACAGAGTGTTTTTTAAAACTTACAACTCCTACAAAATTGATGTATGGTGATATCCGTTCATAACTGTTTCCTCTTTCGGGCAATAAAGAAAACTATTTTTTATTTGATAGATAATACCATTTGGAAGTTTTTGGGTCTCTTGCAGAATTTTGATTAAATGAGCGGTTTGGGTACAACAAAAATCTTGCCACCCATATTACAATATTTAACAAAGTGCCAATAGGCTCTGATTTTGTAGGTTGACTGTAATTTCAGTTTTTTCATAAAATTAAACCTTCGACGTTATGATCAGTATATTCATGTTAAAAGTACACTGAATGCCAAAAAAATGTAAATATCAGAAAATTTCCCAAACTAATACCATATTTTAAAAGAAAATCAGTTGGATATCGTCCGAAAAAGTCCAGAATTCTAACGAAAGAGGAAATCGAGAGATTTTTACAAAAAGCACCTGATAACAGATTTCTGCTAGAAAAGGTAATTCAAATTAAAATAATTCAATCGATTTAACTAATTTTGGACAACTTTTCAGGTCATTTTAATAATAATTGGCGTTTGTGGAGCTTTGAGAAGAGATGAACTACTAAAGATAACGATCGATGAATGATATAGAAGACAAACATTCAATTATTATTATAAGAGTTCCTCCAAAACTCATGCTCCGAGATGTTTTGCGGTTTCAAGTCCAGACCAAATACGCAAACCCTTTTACGCATTAGTGTGGCTTATGTAGGATTAATTTTCTCTAGATATTTTTATATGTATTTAAGTTTTCCTAATCGTCAATTCTTTTTGTAATACCGACACAAATCCCAACTCTCGATTGTATCGAAAATCGTTCGTTTAATTTAAAACATTTACCTTTTTCCCAAGCATTCAATGTAAAGAGGAAAACACATTTGAAACTTATAGTACGCGTGGTTCTAGTATCTATATTTGTCCCGACATTTCAAAAAATCTTTACATTTTTATTATAGTGTGGAACGATTTACCAAGTGATAAATGTTTCCGTATCCTATATCTGAAACGGTCTACATTATTTACGAGTTTAAATATTATAGACTCACCGCAACAGATTTTAAGCTCGACGGGCATAAATCAATGAGGTTATTTTTAAAACCGACAATCCATATTCTTTCGATGAAAATATAAGCTTTGAACACACACAAAGTAAAGCAGAAAACATTTCATAGTTTATCTATTTTCTATTAACCATCCAATCAAATTTCGTATTCATGTCTATTTTGATCTGAACATATGACGAGAACTACATCTTCCAACATCTTTTTGAGACATAATTATTTGTGTAAAACCTAAAAACGTTGGTGGAAAAGTTAACAGAGCTGTATTAACATTAATAAGTTATATTTAGCTTGCAAAGGAAAATAAATAAAATCTGCAACCGTTTTTACGCCGTTATTTTTAGAACCAATTCAGGTTCTAGTAAAAATGGACGAGATGTAGTATTTACGTTCGGAAATATCCAAGCGCGATAAAACAAACGAATCAGCGTTAAAACGCATGCTGCTCCCTGCTCGGCTTCCTGAAATTCTGAAATAGAAACGCGTTAACAAACCTGCGGTTGGCAAACGGAACGTTCCCTTTCCCTACGATTGGAAAGGCCCTCCTTTTTAATATCATCTTGTAGGGTGTGGCGTGTAGTTGATCTGCATGGCATTTGTAACCTGTATTAAGGTTATAGTTCACCGGCATTTATAATGACGGTTCATACATAATTTTCCGGTGAACTTAAACCTTGGAATTTTCAAATCATATTATTATGCCAACAAATTCGCACCTAGAAGAGATTTAATGATAAACTTACACCAAACGTAACCGAACAAGGTTCAAAGGCAATAATAATTACAATTACCTTCGACTGTTTCGGTTACTTGACTATTTAAAAAGTTAAACTGTAATAAACTAGTGCGCTTAACAGTTTGAGATGAATAATTAAATAACTCTGGCTGTTATTGCTTCTGTAAGTTAAGCACACTATACAGTTCATTAAATTGGGGCCAATTACCAAAGCAGCTTATTAACAATGCTTTTTTCTGATTCAATATAACTTGTTTCAAAATACTACGGTTAGGATGAATTGAACCAGTTTTCCAGTATTTTGAGACAACGCTATTATAAACAAATCAAATACCAATCAATGAGATTCAAAACAATCTATTTGGAAGCGAAATTTACAAGAAAAACGTATTCGTGGTAATTAATTAAAAAAAAACTTATTTTATTCCACTGACGCAAAGTACATATAATTTAAATGCATTTGGCACGTAATTTTAAAACAGACCTAAGATATCCATAACGCTGAAACTAGGACCAAATTTACATTATATGACGTCAATGTTCAACAACAATGAAGAGTTCTGGAAATATATTAACACATTCCATTGGCTAAAAGTGGTTTTTCAGGCTTTAAAAAGCAGCTTTGAAGTGTGTGACTTCCGACAGGTGTCTTGCAAATAAAAAAACTGGCGCGTTTTAATTTAAGTGAATAACAGAGACAATAACGTGAATAAATAAACAAATTGGTCAGAAAAGATTGGACTAAAGTTTGAATCAAGTGAACATACGCTGTTTTAGCTGTCGCATCCTACAGGGTATTTAAAATGTCTGCAACAAAAAACATGTATTCCTTTCAAATTGAAATTGAAATAGACAGGGTGTCACCTTAAGTGGAGGTGGTGTTATTTGAATTACTCTTTTTTATAAAATAAATAGTTCAGTTATAATTCGTTATTTAAACCGCACTTGTCTACGCCGTTACCGGGCAGCACCCTATCTCGGTTGTATGTGGGCGCTTATCAGTGTTGCCTATTGCTGCCTTTTAAACCAATTTTATGAAACTAGCGGACTGACAGAAAGCGAAACTGCAATGGAAAATAATTTAACACTAATTCGGTTAATTTGACCAGACGTGAGTGACCGAATATGTCCCCGCTTACGAACCAAAGTTCATGGGTTTCCGAGGTCATTTTTAATACCGTAGTAATATGGCGACTTTCCGAGTGAAATATTTGAGGAAACAAGCTTGTGGTTTGTATTTCCAAAGGTTAAAGGTACCCTCTGTATAAGTATGACCCACACACAAAGGTATAGTCTTTCCGAAGTCAGTTGAAGATGTATAAAAATGCCTAGCAATAAAATTTTATGACTTTCATAGGCGTCCCTGAAAAAGTTTTCTGCTCAAGGTAAAAAATTATAATAATTTGTATATAATAGAGAAAATAGAAAACTTTTTTATATGTTGATTTGCCCAACAACATATTTTTCTTTATATAAATTATAAATTGTCCGCCGAATTACATATATCGTCATGTCATCGATATTTTGTTTGCGCTTCCTCTTTACATAATAATCTACAACATCTTGTTTAATAACTCGAACAATTGTGGACATTGAAACTTCCGTTAATATGTGAATTCTATTTATAATTTCATTATCTGATTTTTCATTTTCTTCCTTTTTTAAACAATCGTAAATATACAACCAGTTCTACTAATTCAATATTATCTGGCGGAATTTTGTTTTGTACCGTTTCAAAAGGTCGCCAAAATACCATGTTGTAATAATACTAGTAAACAAAATATCCCTCTTATTTCTCCCTTTCGCAGTTGTAATATGAATGCCTATAATAAACTAAAATTATCTAAATCACACCAAATTCCGCATTGCTGCACTGCACTGTTAGGCAATTTGTCAACAACTGAAATTTATGGACCAGTCGCCCAGTGTGGCTGTGTTTGTGCGCCGTTTGCCTGTACAGGTATGGCTAAATAAATATGGGAACAAGTTTTTCAAATATTTCAATGCCGAGTTGCTGTGTAGATATACTACGTAGTTCTTTGGTCTTCAATTGAGATCGAAAAGACTTTACACCCTGTTTATTTGTACCTTATTCAAATTTAAAAACATTAAAAGCATGGAATTGGTAGTGGTATAAACCTCCAATATAATATATGTTACTGCTTCATATTTTTTGTGTGTCAATTCAGCTAAATTTAGTTTATTGTAAATTTAATCCACCTATACCTTAACGTGATATATTTTTTTAGAAATTCGCTTCGTTTATTAAGGTTTTAAAATTATCTAGAGCAAGGGTCGGCAACTGGCGGACTGCGGTCCAGGTCCGGACCGCGGAAGGTAAAATACTGGACCGCCAAAAATTTTTTGAAAGTATAAATTACTCAAATAAATTATTTAAAAAATATTTTTTACGTTTAAGTGCCATTCTTATCATTTTTTCTAGTATTTTACAATTGTGTGTGTGTGAGTTCTTAATGGTTAGTAAGCAGATTAAATTTGAGTCCAAATTAAAATAAAAAAATAAGAAATTTGAATTTTTTTCTGGACCTCGTTAAAAATTTTCAAAAGTATCCGGACCCCACCTAAAATTACTTGCCGACCCCTGATCTAGAGCATAACTTTTTTCAAAAATGCGACACACTATAGTCCAAAACAATTACACTTGGAGAAAAAAAAAATTGTTACCTGGACTTTTATAAGTGGAAATGGTAAAAGGGCTTATAATAAACCTAAAAAAAATAAATGCGTGAGCAGGGGCCGCGGAGGGTTGATTTGGGGGGTTGAAGTTTTGAAAAATTATATCATTGGGATTTTTGGCGAAAGTTGACGTCAAACAAAAAATTATTCAATACAAAAGTTGTAGATCATGCAAAAATCTACAACTTTTGTAGAAGTCACTTTTTAACATAACCTTAAAATTTCCGAGAAAAATGCGAAAAACGTTTTTTTTTATTCCTCATTTCCGCAAAAATAATTTAATTTTGACGAAACTTGGTGAAAGTTTCATTTCTGTCTTAAATAACCTCAATTTTTTTTAGGTAAAAAATCAAGAAGTTTCCGAGATATTAATTTTTTTCGGCCTGAAACACTTTCCTTTCAAAGAAAAAATCTACTTAAAAAAATATCGTACAGAGGTATAAAAAAACACAACTTTTATCTAATCTGAGCCATCCCGTATCTCTTACCGTTTACTAGATCCTAATGCTATCCCATCCTTAGCTCGGACACACTGTATATATCTATGAATTCATCAAACTTTAAAAAAATAAGTACACTAATCGATCTACGGAAAAAAATTATTATTTATTTTATTTAGTCACTATTCGACTTATGTTTGTAACAATACTGCACAAAAATAGTTTTGGGTCAAATAATGAGACAGTTTTTTTTGTATTTTTTCCGAATGGTGTAATCAGTTTTTTAAATTTAAACAAATTATCAACAATTACTGAAAAATTCATTGCTGCAAGTCATTCTGTACTTTGCATTTTTGAGCATGTTTTTGAACTGTGATTACAATTTTTTTTATTTCACCAAAAAGTATATGTCAAAACGAAAAATATGATTACCGGCAGAACTCTGTACGATGATTTTTTTAAGTAGAATTTTGAAATGAAACTATTTGATTTTTTTTATCTAAAAAAATTTGAGGTTATTTAAGACAGAGAAAGATATACTTTCACCAAGTTTCGTCAAAATTACGCCCCTGCTCACGCATTTATTTATTTTTTTCGTTTATTATAAGCTCCTTTACCATTTCCACTTATAAAAGTCCAGGTAACAATTTTCTTTTTTCCCCTCTAAATGAGTTATTTTGATCGGTCTACTATCAGTAACTCGTATTAAGGCGGGTTCACACGGCGCGAGATTCGGCGAGCTCCATAAATCAAGCTGTAGTTGTTCTGTTTGGATTCGACAACTAGCAGATTCATTTATAGGCGATTTTATTGATTTGATACTAAGCTGTTAACAAGCTGCTTGTAATCCCCTCATTATATCCACAAAGACAACAACCCTTAACAGCTAACCACCAACCTGCTCTGACGTTGACATCTCTCGAGTTGATGGTCCCCTCGGTGTTCTTGGCGAGGCAAGCGTAAACCTGGGCGTGGACTTCCTGTCTGTAATCTTCAGCTCTGAATGGAGGAAATACGAGGTTGCCGTTAGCCAAGACTTGCCGGAGTCCGGGGACGTCGCCGACGGCGGTGCCGTCGGATCTGACCCATATTATGTCCGGGGGCGGATTTCCCCTGGCGCTACATTCCACTACGGCGCCGGTGGTGTTAGAGAAGTCGACCCGGTTGGGGGGTTCGCGCAGGAACACCGGTCCCGCGGTGTCGTCCTCGGCGAGGGCACCCAGGACCAGGAGGGAGGCGACGATGACGCCCAGATACATGGCGATAGCTATGCGGGCCGAGATCGCTTGTGGAACACCGATGTCTGGACGGGTGTTGAGACCTGGAACAAGTCGATTGGTATAGTTTTA
Organism: Anoplophora glabripennis; assembly: GCF_000390285.2. NCBI lineage: Eukaryota > Metazoa > Arthropoda > Insecta > Coleoptera > Cerambycidae > Anoplophora > Anoplophora glabripennis. The sequence goes on along the minus strand of NW_019416541.1, from coordinate 444,393 downwards.
AGTACCTCGTTAAAATGTGTTCGCAACGCATTTGTTCGCCTGATAAATATTATGATACCCACTTAAATAAATAATATTCTAATAAATAGGCCAGGAAAAAGAGCTGGGAAATGATCATTTCGCGACTTTTTGTTTCGGCAAGCTGAATTTATCACTATAGATGTTAAATACGAGGGTGGTCTGACAAGTTTTCGACCTCAACATGAAGATGGCAGCACTCGTAAATAAACGCTAGTGAATTTCGTTGTTCATCTGTTGACAGTTACTCACCAAAGTTTCAGCCATTTTGGACGAGCAGTTGTTATGTAACAAGTCGTTTGAGTGAGTTGATGTGTGTTTTTATGAAAATGAACAAAATCGAGTATCGAGCCGTCATTAAATATTTGTTATACGCCTAGGTACGTAAATCAAAGATGAGTTGGATTCTGTGTATGGGGATTCTGCACCAACATTTACCACAGTGAAATTTTGGGCTGCAACTACCGACGAAAACATCGCCAAAGTTTACCAAATGGTGCTAGACGACCGCCGAATTAAAGTGAGAAATAGCAGAGGTTATGAACATGTCAAAAGAACGTGTTTGTCACATATTAAATCTACCAAAAATAGACCAAAAACGTGTTCGAATGAACATTTCCAACGCTCTGTTTGGCGCAGTTTAGGAGCAATAAATCCGAGTTCTGGCGCCGATTAATTACTGTAGATGACTCTTGGATACACAATTATACGCCCGAAACAAAAATACAGTCCAAACAGTGGACTGCAAAGGGGGAACCGGCTCCAATAAAAAGTAAAAACTGTTTTTTCGGCAGGGAAAGTGATGGCGACTGTTTTTTGGGATAGTCATGGAGTTATTTTAATCGATTATCTTCAAAAAAGATAAACCATTACAGGAGCATACTACACATCATTACTTGACAAGCTAAGGCAGAACTTGCGGAAAAACGGACATTTGATTTCACCAAGACAACGCACCGCCTCACACCTCAGCGGTTGCCATGGCGAAAATCTACGAATTACGGTTTGAACTGCTTGATCATCCGCCGTACTCACAGATCTAGCCCCAAGCGACTTCTTTTTGTTCCCTCATCTAAAAATTGCGCTCGGAGGACAGAGATTTTCGTCAAATGAAGAGGCAATCACCTTGGTGACAATTATTTTGCAGAGAAAAACGCCGAGTACTATTTGGACGGATTACAGAGATGGGAGCATCGCTGGGAGAAGTGTGTAGAGTTACAAGGAAACTACGATGAAAAATAAAAAAGAATTCCGAAAAAATGTCTTGTAAAATTTTGACCTTTTAGTTTTAAATAGGATCATCAGAGAAAGTGTTCTTATGTTTTATCAATGTTTTTTTCAACAACATAACAAAGGGCTACTCTATTGATTTTTCCCCCGTCCCTTCGTTTTAATGAAAGTAATAAAAATGAAATAAAACTCCTAAGGGAGCCTCTGAAAAAAATTAATGTAAATATAATGAACTTGCTCCACTGGGATAATGACTATATCAATTAACAAATGATTTACGTGCTTTTTTAATGAAAATTGCAATACTTAAGTAGAAAATTAATGATAATTATTTCTACGCAACGAAATACTACCTCGTTACTGATTATTAAAATAGTAGGCCCCAAATAAATAATTGGTTCATTATTTCTATCAACTGAAACATCAATTCGTCAAAATTAAATCGAATACCCAGTGTATTATAAAGAAAAACTGTACCTATTTATTAATTCCTTTATCAAATAATTCTTTGGGTTATATTTCACAGCTTCATCAAGTTAAAACGAATTTTGCAGATTTAAAAACCTGGATGAACGAATATAAAAGAAACAGTAGAGCCAAATAATAGCCGGACATAATTAAACTGGGTCAAATTGGTTATTTTTAGATCATATGATGTTAATAAATCCTGTTGGTTAATAAGGAAACATTGAAAATAAATTAAACAAAGAGGAAATTCCTAGAGAAATTCTACAAATTAAAAATATTACACAATGAGGTCATTTAACTTTAGTAGACACTAGAAGTAGAATTATTTTAGGATACATTTTTAAAAGTGTTCCGACAATTCAAGTGCCAAGAACATTTTACTATTTTTGAGATAATACTCTTTAAAAGACATTTATGATTATTCTAAATTGTAATACGTAGATTTTTGGATATTGATAATCTGAATTGTTTCCCAATAAATTGTCAATCCAAAGTAAGGTAGGCAGTAGACAGTAAGCAGCATTATTATTGAGCCATTTCATCAGCTGGACCAACTTAAAATAATCCATAACATACGAAAGCAACAAAATTAAACCTCGAATGATATGCATGAAACGAATAAAGTTCAGTTGTGTATGAAAGCGTCTATGTTGGAGATTGCACCGTTTGATCCGTTTCGTCGTTTGTAGCCACGTGCTAATCATTGGTTTACAATCTTGGAATACAACTTCATTTTACTTCACACCTAAGTTTTTTGACTGACAAGAGAGTGGCAAAAAGAATGGACAACAGTTATTTTAGTTTTCAATTTGTCGGTGTATGACAAACTGTTTGTTTCTAATAAGGGCGACTTTTTTCGTGAAGTAGGTACTAGTTTTTATTGGAATCGAAACAGAATTTTGTGTATTTGTGTACAACCTTATCAAAAATCGATTTTTGATAATATAAACTCATGATATGTGCTTCTAAACGTCAGAGGCATAAACATCCAGTTGCACCCAGTATACTCGTACATGTAAGCTAACTAGAAATTACTAAATTCATTACCGGAGCAGGGCCCTATGAATAGGGCGTAATCGCGTGAAGGTATGGGCCCGATATATATACACCAAAACAGGGAACCCTTCCTGTTAGGGTTGGAGGATAGGGGAAACTCAAAGGCTCGGGAAAGAAGGGGAGCAGAGGGGGAGCAGCAATAGCGGGAAGCATGTGCGAAGGCTCGGCACGCATGTGGGTCAATGAGTGTTGGAACAACTCGGGGGGACACTTCGTTCGAAGCACAATAAAGCACGAGGCTCATATCTACCCACGCTTGCATTTTTTATTTTGCCTTGTTACATCCTCCTTCAAACTGGCCCTTATGTCGCCAGAAATAGATTTTATCGTCGAATATCCTCGCACCCGGATCTGATTTTGTTAGTACTAAGATTCCTTTATTATTTATTTAAACGCAAATTAAAATAAGAGTTGTGTTTGAAGGTTTTATCTGTGGGTGTAAAAATGTAGACTTCCAAATATATTTTTCTGGAATAAAGTTCAATTAATATCATATTTTAACGAAAGTTTGATATTCTGGATCTCAAATTGATCGAGCTTAAATTAATTAATTCATCAAAGTTTTATTTACTATTTTATCAGAACTGGAGTCAATGAATATGCAACACCTATTGCTGACTGGATTTAATGATACGCTCGATAGTCGTTAAGTCGTGAAAGTTAAATTTTATCGAATTGGGAATGTAAATGCTGACCACATGAATCATTGGTGATAGACGGGGTTATATGCAGAATCACACATATTTTTAACAAGTGACATAAGCGATAAATCGGTAGCCACAACATCGTGTTAAAAAGAATCGTGTCTGTTTTGTTGTCGAAAGAAAATAAAAGAAAATCGAGGAAAACATTTATAATTTATTGACAGTTATTACGTACTTATGCATGTCAGAGTACATTTATTTTAATGCAGAAACCAGTTCAACGAGTATAAAGAATGTTTTAGTTCTGTAATGACAAAAATAAAATATAAATATTACTAGTGACTAAATTATATCCGGGAATTTTTTCAAGGTCACGAATACTTTGAAAATTGTCTCGAGCCGAAGATAATTCAAGTGGGTGTGGTATTCCATAAGAAAATTTCACATAAAATTAATAATCACACCTGACATTTTAAAGTCGAATCATTGAAGTCGAAATGTAAAGAAAGTTATGTCCACCGTGCTCATTTGTTATTGCTCACGTTAATTGTTTAGTAATTGTTTTGTAGCGTTTTAAAATGTACAGTTCCGATAAATAAAATCACAATCACGTATCGAAAAGAAGTTTAATAGGCACCTAAAAATACCAAAAAATCTAAAACAATCGAAAATGGAAACAGTTTATGGAGTTCTGCAGTGAAAAGACAATAATAGACGAGTCTTTGACTTTCGAAGAATTAGAGAACATTTTGGATAACTGAGTGGCTTTCAATATAAAAGGAGAAATTGTGAAAATTATAAAGAGATTGTAATTATAACAATTTAGAACTCCACAGCAAAACAGTTACAGGAAATGTTTTATGAAAAATATAAAATTAAATTCAATCCATTTTCTAATGGTAGAGAAATTTAATCTGGAAGGAAAAAAAATTAAGAGGATGGTACAAGAACTGACTAGTTGGGATTTAGGAATTGACACCAAAAAAATTAAAATAAATAACCAAACAATCTGCAAGAGCGGCTGGTGTCCCAAATACTTATGAGAATTACAGGGCACAGTAACAGCCAATCAATGAAGATGCAGATGGAGGGAGACTACTGACACTATGAGAAAGTATGTACCTAATACCAGAAACAGAAAGTATAACCATAACCAAAATATGACAGAAGACAACACTAAAACAGAAAATATCGAGGTGGAAACCATCAACTCAAACAAACCTACAATTGTCTTTAATAACTGTTTTTATCCACAATCACCTTATAATCGGACTTTTATCTGCACATTGAACCGTCTAAAGTGATAATTGATCCACTAGTGGAATAAAGTAACTTATACATATAAAAAAATATATAAAGTAACTTTATTGGCCAATAAAGTTGGTCAGTATATGCTTCTGGATTTGCGATATTCAGGAATGAAGCAACTATTGAGGGTACTTTCGCCAATGTGTTGATTCCAACAGGTTGAGAAGTACATTTTTGATTGATGTATCTTAAAAAGAATCCGTCTTGTGTTAGGCGAATTGGGCGCAGAGAAATATATTTTCTGCATAATAAACATTAGCAGACAAAGAAAAGCTACTTTATTTGTCCAAATACGTAGGTTTGTCTTTGCCATGTTTTAAAATAACAATTTTGGCTAAAAAGGGCAACATAGAAAACCACCAAAATTTAAAAATTACCTTTATCTCTTAAACTATTTAAGTTACCAAGTTGTAGTTTTTCTCGACCAACTAATCTTGAAAATACCATAGGATTCTTTTCCTATTTCTTCCAAATACAGATAAAAACATAATGCGCCGTTATTAACCCACCCTGTACAGTAAAAGTAGCAGAACTAGTATTGTTTTAATTCAGTCTACTGAGTTAATGAATGAATTAATTAAGAAAAAGATTGATAGTAGTAAAGCTATTAGCTAAAATTAGATACAACGTGCAAACAATTCTAAAATAACTACTTCCATGCTAATGAAAAAAGTTAACGAATTAGGAACGTTATTATTATTAGATTGTAGATAATAAGGAAAAATACTTTATTAGAAACTATTTAAAGATTAAAAAATTATTATTAAAATATGAGAAATTAAACACAAAAGAAAATTAAATATAATCCCGTCTAATATTCAATTTAGCGTAAAATAAACAAAAATGTAGGCACTTCAGTTACAATTACAACGCAATCTCAGTATCAACCATTAAACTCCACTCGTCTTTGACCTTTACTTTTCAGAGTTCAGCGTTCTATTTTAAGGAATGTTTGGGCTTATATGAATGTGAGAGAAAAAGCTCGAACCCAAATATTAACATTTGCAGCGCACAGCTCCCCAATTCAAATAAACATCCAAGAAAACCAAATCCGAATCCAGCACTATTTAAAGGTTTGTTTATTTTTAGCCCTTCTGTAAGCCGACACGGCCGGGAAATATGGGGAAATAAAGGCAATCGAAAATGTCGCTGGAGGAACTTAACACCGGATCTGGATCCGATTTTCCACGCCCTTTTCAGATACAGCGGCTCTAGTATAAAATAATTATTTATCTTTGGTAAATATAGAACAATGATGCGTATACGGGGCGTTTCCTAAGTACGGTGCGTAACTTCAAGGCACAATGTGGCCGGAAACGATTAGATTCCGAGATACAGGGTGTTGAAAATTTTAAAAAATATATTAATATTTGAAATAAATTTGGAACAGCCAGTTTTAGGTTCTTGAAATTTGGCAGTTATTGTACGTTGGTAAAGAGCTGCATTTTTAGTATATTTAGTCAATTTTTGTCTGCCGCCAGTGGCGTAGCTAAGCGTGAGTCAGTCAACGTTTTCGTCACAAAATGTAGAACGCCAATGGATTTTTTTTTTAATTTTTATTATTTTCCGACTCGCCTAACATTCTACAACAAAAAAAGGTGTCTTGAATTTTTTGTCTAACACTAACCTATTCTTAGAAAAATGGCCGGCAACTACAAACAACAATAATCATAGAAATAATCAAAATATAGTACTTAATACCTCCGAATTTTTTATAACTGCATCGATTTTTCTCAAAATTTAGAATTAGGCTCATCTTACTCCCCACTGCAAAACTTATATATGCGCTAGGTGTGCTTTTTGTTATTAACGGGTGGTTACCCCTTATTGAAAAAAAAAAAGAAAAATACAAATTTAAGTATTTTATGTAATCAAATCTTTTTTATTTGTGCAGTATGAGTAATTACATGTGCTATCCAACATGAAACTTAATGTATCCCAAATTTTCAACCCAGAAAAACCTTTAAAAACCACCCCTTTGGATGAAAATAATATAAAAAAATTTTTTCAACTTGAAAAGTTTTAATCATGCATTTTTATCAAATTAAAATTGATTTCTTCAGTAAAATTTTTTTCATCGATTGCAACTTTTCAACCCTTGAAAAATACCCCTTTTTTCGAAAGTAAAATGAAAAAATATTATTGAAAGAGTAGAAACATTTTTAATGTGCATTCTATTAAATAAACATTTATTCCCTTATTATAATATAATATAGTACTGGTTTATATACAAAAAAGATCTAAATGCTTCAAAATTCTTGTTTGACTAAATTTTCCTAAAATTATCACCTATACACGTGTTTATTTTTTTACAATAACTTTCTTACTTTTTAAGATTTTTAATCGCACAAAGGCTCATTTTGCAGGGAATTGTAAGGGCTACGTGAGTTGTAGAGTTAATCTTTTTTAAGACCTTCAGTTTTAAGTTTTCAGTAAAAAATCAACATTTCCAATGACGAATTACTCGGAAAGTATTGGATTATCCAAAAAACTTTATTACTTAAAATTGACTCCTCTATCGATTCCTGTGGTTATTTTTGGCGTAAAAATTTCCACCCCCAAGACCCTAGGCAAAAGCACACTTCGTCACTATATAAGTTTTGTTCCTTGAGGCACTCCCCACATTCAGTCAAAATTTCACGTCAATCAGTTCAGTTATACAGAATTCGGAGGTAAAAACCCTGAATAAGTGGACTATACATAGTTTCGTCTTTGATTGTCTGAATCATTCCAAAATTACATATGTCTTATATACAAGAGCTTGAGAACATAGAAGTAGCAAGGATTCAGATCAGGACAACGAGCTGACCAATCTTGGAGACTTGCACGTCCAATCCAGCGATTGGGAAAGGTGTTGTCGAGGTATTGAAAAGCAACACGGCTGAAATGAGCTGGGGCACCGTCGTCGTACATAAACCAGAAATAGCTCTTACGTGGAGAGGGACATTTTCTAATAAAACGTTTAATTCTTCGTCTAGAAACTGCTTATACGAATCACCAGTTAATCGAGCTGGTAAAAAATATGGCTCAATAAGATAGTCATGCATAATCCCTATCCATACATTCAGCGAAAATAATTGCAGAAAACGACCATCTCTTATTGGATGCGAATTTTCGTCCGTCCAAAAATGTTAATTATGAAATTAATAATTGCTTCCCGCGAAAAAGTTGCCTCACCAGTAAATAAAATTTATGAAGCTGCAATGCTATCTTCCTAGTACTTACTGGTTGAAGGATCTTCTATCTCTCGAAGCATAGCTTCTGCTAACTCTGCAGTTGTTATCTTTACAAAAATACCCATAAAATTCACAAAGGTTCATCAGTGCGTTGTTAAATTTAACGTTACGAATACTGTTGCATTGAAATAAATAAAATAAGGTCGACGTATGTATATCTTGCAGGTTAATCAACATAAAAAAATAGGTAGGAATACAAGGACATTGTTGTTCCAACACGAACGACGTAGAAATGTAGTAAAAAATGCGTGTCTGGATGAATACTCAGGAATTATATCGATTTACCTCGTAACACTACAAACACCCAATTAAACGCATACGACATGCAGAAGAACCCGTTATAAATAAATATAAATAAAATTGTATACAATTAAACATATATTTATATGTATCGAGACCTACGCCATCGCTATATTAAAATAACCTCGACAATAGCATTGGTGTTAATATTCTTTTTTAACACTGCAACTTTAGTCAACATTACACTAATGGGGGCAAACATTTTTTTAATTATCATCTGTAACAGATGACATAGAAATGCCTACATCTGTTATTACCAAAAATTAAGTAGCATCTAGCGTGTAAATGAGTAAGCACTAGATATATTTTCCAAAAAAAAATAGTAGGTGTACATACATAGATGCACTACCATTGGCAAGCAACAAAAGTTATATTGACCAAGTTTTTAAGGGAGACCCAAATGGTTTGTTTAAACCAATTATTGCGGACAGACATGACTAAAAGTGAACAATAGAATGACTGCGGTCTGTTTCTATTTCAATGTTTCTTGAAAGTGCAAAAAATGTATACACTGATTTGTTGTTCACTGTGAATTTACCTTTATAAAAAATTACAGGAACTATCGATTTCAATGGGATCATGACTACCTTAAATACTCTAGTCTAAGCAAATACCTAGTACGTTGAACTCCTGTTTATTTACCACAGTTGGGCACAACCGATTTCAAAATGAAACTAATTTGTTTGTGCAATTACAATAATCACAACTGCAAAGTAATTACCATTATCGATAATAGTAATGACAATACTGACAACTAATAATAATAACAATATAATTATTTATATAACCGCCGTATGTAATTAATTATTAAAAAAAGAAAAATTATTACCTACTAGTCATTTAGACTCTGGTGTTTTAGGCACAAATTATGTTTTATTTATTAGGCATGTTTGCAAAAATCAGTATGACATTTTTAATGTAAATAAATACGATTTAACTTGCAATAAATAATATAACTGCTATTGTTAATTACAAATTGTAATTAAAACATAAAGGTAAGTCATAATGTGTCCAAAACATAACTCAGTATTTGAACACTTTATTAATTATTATAGACCTCGTTTTAGTGAGTAATAATCATTAGGACAATGACTAAATGTCCATAAATTTTAGTTTAATATCTATTATAGTTCTCAGTGAGGTAAATTATAGCATATGTCACGAAAACAATTGCGTGGCAGCGTTTTCAAGTGATTCGCCTAGAATGAATCATAGAAATTATCCAGAATCGTTAAACAATAATTTTTTGTGGTTGGCTACTACACAAGAGTAAAATAAAGCCATACTTTCATATACAGGGTTATTCACGCAACTAGTTCATTAGAAGGATACGAAGTTACCATGACAGGATTTTGTTGAAAATTTGAATACCCATGTTACCAGCCATGAACTTTTCAATGGAAATATTTTCAAAACTGTTGCACTTCCGCTTATTCCGGAAGTTGCCACCAACTTTGTTATATTAAATGGAACACCCTGTATATTATTGCATTTTTGGATTCTACGTTAAATTTTGGCGTCACTTTGTATAAGCTTTTCCATATTTAAAATTAGCCGTTTTCAAGATAATGCGATTAAAAAAAATGCATGCAGCACTGTTGGCTTCAAAAGTATATGCCTCGGAAACAGTTCACGCGGACATCTTTATTTTTGGGTCAATGAAAGTAGAAGTTATGGGGTTCCTTCTGATTTATCACCACTTGTTTGTTTAAAATGCAAAATATCATGTTTCGTGTAAGAAACTCATAGTTACCTATGAAAACAAACTATGCCCTGTCAAAGCACCAAAAATAAGACTCACTGACGTTTCTCTGTTCCTAAAAATAGATGAAATGCAATATTGATATTTTTAATATAATATTCTTGACAATATAAAAAATCGCAGTCGGTCTTTACTTCTCGGATAAAAGAACTTAAAGAACTTAATTATTTGTTAAAGAATTACAGCTTATCTACAGAGAAACTTTCAATATTTAACAACCCATACCAACCCAAACATGTAAATGTTCACAGCACATAAACATTATGTTAAATAAAATATTTACAGAGCAACAAACAGCAGTCGTTAAATGCGTATAGTATTTAAACTGATTAACGTTATCATTATATTTACAATTAAGTCATTTATTCGACGATTGCAGTGAGGGTAAGGATAAAATGAAACGCGATGACGCTAATGCAAAGATAATAATTGAAGTTGTTAACTACAGTAGCAGATAAACCTTCCTTATGCAGAGGGAGGTGTTTATAAAAGAAAATAAAAAACGTTTTATGCTCAATAAAAGTCACGGTTTGAACTGCAAAGTATTTACTTTTATTATTTACAGTCGCTCTTTAACAGTTACTTTTTATTTTAGAATGAAGTTTTTTTGCTCCGAAGAGTAAAAAACATTCGAAACTCTGCTTTGGACCCTAAGCCAAAAACTGCCGATTTTTTAAATTGAAATAAATAAACAAATTTCCAATAACTAAAAAATAATAATAATTTGAAAAACGCTTTTTTCGATGTCTTTTTTGTTTTAGAACAAAAGTCAGTTTCATTCCAGTTGGCTAAAGTGTTATTTTGACAATTGAGAAACAGAATTAACATGTCAACACTTTATGTCAACAAATAAACATTTTTCCCAGAAACATAAAAAATATCTAATTATCTGACCTTTTGTGAAATTCTCGATAAAGTTAAAGCGATATCTTTAAAAATAAAGAAAATAAGAAGTCTTCAATAATGAAATCAAAAAAAATCTAGGAAAAATACTACTCCTTGAGCAATATCTGAAGTCATGTGTTATTTATATTATTCGATCAACTGTTTTAAATTTTTTTCTTGTTATTTTTTAACCATTACGATAAGTATCATGACCTTTTCATACGAATACAATTTCGCAGCAAACGAGATAAAATATAAAACAAATAAATGTTTGTCTGCGAAATAAGCAATTCAAAAATATTTTTCCAATTCCTGAATGTTACTGACATTACTGACATACAATTTCAGCGTTAAACCATTTGTGAATGTGGAGCATGAACAGCGGTCCATTCTTTGTTTTTAAAACCAAGGCGGTGGGTCTATTTTTAACTAAAGGCTCTTGCATCCACCTCGGCACTTGTATTAGGGTAGGTATGCATTTCTATTGGCCTATTTTTACACTTTTGTAAACACGCGTGCATGACATTTGTTGCTATTCTAAGCGCTCACAACAAAACAAGATCATCTGAAGTATCCAAGTTATTCCAAATCTGCCCACCTTTTCTAGGTCCTTTTCCAAAAAAAAAACCTTTTCTTCAAAATTGTCTTAAATCTAATTTTTATTGAACGAATAACCCAGCTTTTTTGCAGTCTTAAACACAGACATGAAGTGTGGGCGAGATGTAACAAAGCTACATCTATGAACATGTTCATCGAGTGACCATATTATTTGGAGCCGGCTTTATACATACCATTCGCTTTATGTCAACACCCTTCGATCGCCATTTAATTACACAATCGCGGTGCCTTCTTCGGAAGCCGACCAACTTTTCCATCCTGTTACCGTTCTCGTCAGGAGAAATAATGGAAGGAAACGTACATTGAAATATGAAAGAGAAAACCCGCCGTCACTTTTTATGGCGTCTTGCAAAAGAATTTTTAATCTTTTGTTGCGCGTTACGCCTACTTATTTGAACTTCTGTACGCTGTGCCTTATTGAGGCTTTATTATGTAAACAAGTTCTGAGCTGCCTTGATGTAAATAGTGGGCAATACAGTTACCTAGTAATCCATTTAACCACGCCGACATTTACATTATAAAAATTAATAAACAAGGAATATGTAAAGAAGAAGTCAACGTTGATTTTCTACATTCCTCTTTTATCGCAGACATATTAAATAATAAAAATGTGTTGCAACAGAAGGAGATTTGAACAGATTTGTCATTTTACCGACATTCTTTTATTTTTCATTTCAAACAAATTTTAAAATGTTTCTAAAAATTCTTAACTAAGGATATTAGCCCAGTCATTATAACATGAAAGAGCCTGTTTCGGGAAAAAAAATACTATTAGAAGTTTCTCTGCGGAATACTCTTCGGAAACCTGTTATAAATAAAATATCAAAAAATCAATTCGAGGCTAGTGGGAAACTTTGTTTTAACAGTGGTCAAAGTTATGGAAAAGTGGTATTTTGACTCAAGTAAAAACAATTATTATTCATAGCGAAAAAAAGTTTATACAAAAAAGGTAGGTATTAAATAAGCCTATAAAATGAGAAAAGTCCGATTAAATTCCGATAATTTGTTTATGCACAAGAGCTCAAAAATGGTAGAAAATTGCCGCTTTTTTAATTGCTAATAATTAATGCAATTTTCATCGCAGACACTTGTAATTCAGGATTTTTTAGGCTTTTTACACCCTTAATAAGAGATAAAAATTTCAACCCGAAAGCTTCAATGGTTTGGCGTTGGCGGAATTTGTTATCTAAGAAGATGCTATTTTCAATTCATTTTTCCCAAGCTCACTGGCGTTGTGGGGTTTCGATCATTAGTTGTTTTTGTACCTAAATAGTTGCATGCACATTGACATATGCATTTACTGAGAATTTAGTTTTTCAAATTTAATTTGTTTAAAAACGACTGAAAAAATGTTAATATTTATTAAATTGTTAAGATAGGTAATTATTATAAAATAAAATAGTAACCTCTATAATTTAGTTTTCTTCGAATTTAAAAAAAAAAACGTAAGTTGATTAGAAGCTGAGATAATTTTTTTTTTATTTAATCGCAGTGACCTTAATTATTAATATTAAGAGCCGAAATTTGGAGAGAGTATACATTAAGAGCTATATTTTCATGTCCTACATTAACATTAAGGTGAATTCAACTATTTAATTGCGAAATTTTTAAACAAATTAAATTTGAAAAATTAAATTGTCAGTAAATGCATATGTCAATTCAACTATTTAGGGTACAAAAACAACTAATGATCGAAACCCTACAACGCCTGTGAGCTTGGGAAAAATGAATTGAAAATAGCATCTTCTTAGATAACAAATTTCGTCAACGTCAAGTTAATGAAGTTTTTGGGCTGAAATTTTTACCACTTATTAAGGGCGCAAAAAGCCTAAAAAATCCTGAATTACAAGTGTCTGCGATTAAAATTGCATTAATTATTAGCAATTGAAAAAAGCGGACAATTTCGACACTTTTTGAGCTCTTGTGCATAAGCAAATTATCGGAATTTAATCGGACTTTTCTCATTTTATAGGCTTATTTTACAGATTTATTTAATACCTACCTTTTTTGTATAAACTTTTTTTCGCTATGAATAATAGTTTTTTTACGTGTCAAAAAACCACTTTTCCATAAATTTGACCATTGTTTTAACAAAGTTTCCCAACTAGTATCGAGTTGATTTTTGATATTTTGTTTGTAACACGTTTCTGAACAATATTCCTCAGAGAAACTTCTAATAGTATTTTTTTCCCGAAAAAAAGCTACAATGACTGGCCTATATTGCAAGAATTAATTCCCTAACTAGTATTCAATTAATTATACCAGCAATATTTAATAAACAGTTTATAATTATCTGTAATAAAATTAAAAATGATGTATTAATATAAAAAACTCAAAGATTCTTGTTCTTCTAATATCACTCCACTCTTATCACTCTTGATAAAGACCAACACGAAAAATAGACATGTTGGCGGACTTAAAAAATTATTACTTTATTTTATTGGGCATTTAATTCTGAAACTTTTCTTACCCTTGTTAGTTTTCAAAAAACTTTGTCGTTTTCAACAAAAACGCGAATAACTAATAATAGTATTGTAGTTGTTGTTTTTAAATCATCGAAAATTCAAAAGTTGGCTATGAAATTAAATGTCAAACTTGGCACCCTGCATTTTTAAAAGAGAAATTTCACTTACTGTTACAAGAAAGAGGTTATTTAAAATAACATAAATTTTATTATTAGGTCTGGCTTTCTTTCCTATAATTTAAAGGTATTGGGGTAATTCAATCAAATTCAAACATGTCATTTTTCCAAAAAGTTTCATTTTTATAGAGGGTTTCCAAAAAAATTTTGGTATTTATACCTAATAGTTTTGTGTCAATTATTATTTTTATTAGATCTTTTCTAATTCTAATTATTAATATAGGTACCTATTAATTTTCATAAAAGGCGTTTCAAAATTATGTAAAAACAATTTTTTGTCAACTTTGATGACCTCTGGCGGCTAAACGAAGCAACTTACGATAGAAGTAAATTTAATTAAATCTATTCATTTAGATCGCAGGAAGCTGCGGTAGCTCCATGTACACGGAATATTAACACACCCTGTACAATTTTCTGATTAAACTTATTAGGTATATGTATGTAAGTACTAGGTATACTTGAATATGAGATTACTGTCGACTGTATTATCCGCATGGGTATTTATTTTTGTCAGGTTGAATAAATTTCATTAAAAATTCTAGGAATTATGGAAACCCACACAATCTATGCATAACTATACAGCTATTGCAATAAGTTTGTACTGCAATTAACAAGAATTACATACCAATAAATGGTATAGGTATAATATCTGGGCCTGCAACGCAACGATTTCGGGCCTATTGACGGAGAAATGCCCCACCCTAAACTGAATTTCGGTGGAGAAATGAATTACATTACGTCTGATGGTGATGTATAATACTTTTTCATCTCTTTTTATCGTTAAATACACTTACAAAGAAATTCAAACACGATATTTGTTACTAGACATTACTATTATTAAATATTACCAGCGTTAAAATATTAACATATTTTAAAATGAATAAATAATTTAGCAAATTAAAGCATTTGCACATACCTCGTCTAATTATGTCTTAATTGTTAGGTAGAGGTAGTTATTCACAAAATATTTGAATGAATGAAGTATTTGAAGATTTATTTCTAATACCTGCTCCTTGCAATGAAGTGACTTATAAGGAAATACGTAATTGTTTCGTTTGGGTTGGGACATCATTCTAATTATTAGCATTTACGTATCTTACAATCCCTAACAAAAGACAATAATAATTATCTGTTAGTTCTTAGTTATTCTAATTCAGAAATGTTCTCAGTCACGTTAAGTACTCAAACTTATTTATATTATTCTTGGATACCTGACTGGTACGCCTATTCTACAAATTTCTGGTCTTGGCATTTTAAATTTGAGGGGAGCACCCATTCCGTCGATATTTCTTGAAAAGCAGGTGGTCAACCGTCTAGGTAGAACAGCTGCTGTACCATTTCAAAATTTGATTCGTCGAGAAAAGAGACGACACCATTAAAACATCCTTTTCGCATTTCATAATATATGCAAGACGGAATGTTCGCTCCTTCCTTATAAAAATTAAATATGAAGCTTCCTTGAGCTACGTTTCGCATATTAAAAAATGATTGCAGGAAATCGTACGTATACCGCGGAAGAAAAATTCTAAAGCTAATTCCGATTAGCAATATAGTTACTTAAGAGTGCTATCGATTAAATAGCATTATCCGCGTATTCCTCGGCCTGTACCGAAAAATCTACCCCTCCTGCGAATCCTCCCTAGTTAGGCATGTAGCCGACAGATCCTGCGAAATACCGGCGTGGGTGGTAACCTCTGATACTCACCCCTTATTCTCTATAAAAATTCGGCTAAAATACAGCAAATGTACACTTACCACGACTGGTAATTAAGGAATTGCTCTTAGGTAGCACTAATCACCACAACTGCACAATAAATATCACTAAATGGGAAATATCCGGGGATACCACGTTCACCCGCACACCACAAACTAGTGACTAACAATAATCAACAAACAAGAACAGACGCGACGTCCGACCGAACCGAGACGAAGCGAGGCAAGAAGAACCGATTCGGTACGATCCAGGCGTGTCTTGGCGCATATCGAAAAATCAATTTTAGGGCCGGATCGGGAAATCAAGCCGAGATGAGCTCGAAGATGGTGAACTTTTCGTTTTTGTTACGATATATTATGTCATTCGTAAATCACCTCAGGATACCTGTTAATTTTAATAACTACAGGTCACTACGTAATTTTTTTGTTAGAAAAAGACGTAAATAGTAAATAACACATATATGATTGTATACAGCGTGTCTCCGGATGAAAACGACTCTTGTAAAAGACAAAAAATGTTACATATTGAAAAATGGCCTGCTGAAATTCGTAGTAAGTCAGTATGCCTTGGAAATTAAAAGTGTTATTCCTTTATGAGCATCAGTGTGGTAGTTGCGTAAAATTTGGTACATTTGGTTTAAAAAATACGTTGGTGCTACCTACATCGCCAAAACTAGTAGAAAATGCTCAATTTGAACAAAATAAGAAGAAGAGTAATGATGCATGTACCTTCAAAATTGTTTCTCTTCTCTGGAGTTTATCAAAGATCGGTTTATGTCTAGATGCATGTAATTTGTCTACAAATTTGTTAAATGGTATATACAGGGTGGCATAAAAGTATGGAAACTCCCAGAAATCTCGCGATATGCATTTTCCGGAAAAACCAAATATAGGCAAAGTTAGGATTTTTCCCTGGCTATTCAATGGTGATCATGCCATGACCCATGACCACTGACCACTTGATCATTATGGGGGTCAAGTCAAGACGATTTTTTTAAATGGGAACCTACCCTTTTTGACCCCGTAAATGGAGAGCGGAAAATTTTACGTTCAGATATGACCGTGACCATTTCAAAATGGCGGCGAAATCAAGATGGCGGACGAAATTTTTGAAAGAACCACCAAATTTTGTATACGGAGGTTTTCGAGGTCGCTGAAAGTGAAAAAGTACGCTCAATTTTTTGGACTAATTTGTGAGCAATTAAAGCAACATGCTAAATTTGAATCGCTTCAGATATTGTTTTTATAACTTAATTTTGTTTTCAAACTTTTCTTAGGGAATTCTTTCAATGCACCATTTAGTAACACTTTGTATAATAAAACAGTGCAAAACACTTTTTGTATAAATTAGAACAATGGTAAAAACTTATAATTTTTTTATCAGTATTAACGCTACAATAAACCATTTTATTAAAGAAAATTATTCTTAACTATTAACATTAAGAAATCGTAAATTGCAAGATTTCATAAAATAAGTGCAACACTAATCAAATTATTTTTATAGTCGGCATCACAGAAGGCGTTTTAAATTCAGTTAGTTTAGTTAAATTGTAATGGCTGCTTAATGAAACTTCTTTCAACGAAAATAAGTATTATTTTATTAATTTCCATATAAAACGTATAAAACCACTTAACAAAATAAATATTCGAAATTGTCATAAAAGATCTTTAATTGTAATCGAACTCCATTTCCTTTTTCATATTAAACGCAAAGGAATTTGGATCGTCTACTAAGTCTTCCCATAACTTGTAATACTGTGCACTCGATATATTTTCACTAGGAATGTTACGTTCCTTCAAAAATTGCTTCCATACCTAAAGAAATTTTATTGTAAGCTCATATTCATTAATATACAGAAATAGCATAAGCCAAAAATTTAAATGTGAAAAATAATTCAAAAATAATTACCTGTTCTTCAGGAATTGCATCAATTGGAGGTTGATTCCCTACTTTTCCATCCAAAAATATTTGTAAGGTATATAATAAATAATAATAAGTATACATTTTGTCACCTTCGATGGCCTAAAAACAAAACTAAATTAATTTTTTAAACAGGTCAATTTTAAGTTCGAAAGTTATAAAACTTCGAAAATAATAATAAAAAATTTATTTCTAATCATATGTACTTACTTGAAATGCTATAGAATTATTACTACAACATTTTACTGGAAAGATACTAGTTTTATAATAATTTTCTCCGGGAAAAAACACATGATACCAATTGTATGGATGAAATGTTGAGAGCCCATGCGCATCTCTAGTGTCTGTAGGTGTAATATTTAAGCTTGATAAATGTTTTCCTTAAAATTGATTGAGATAAGTACTCACAATAGAACAACAATAAATTATTCTCACCTAAATAGAAATCTTCCCTATTCCAGTACGTATTTGTAGAACAGTCGCTATCTTGAAATTTATTTTTAAAGGCCTGTAAGCTTCCTGTACTTAATAGGTAACCAGCGTCTCCGGAATTATAGATAGTGTTCCAGAAAGTAACGGCATGCCCCAAATAATACTTATCAGAGGGATTTAAATTTACTACGTAATATCTTAAATTTTCCATTATTATAAATGTATTGTCATTCGCAACCACAATCCAGTGGTATTTGTCACTCGTATCTTTTAAACTTGAACATAATAGTACCCATGAAGAATTCTCTTTTGTTCGTTTCATAGGAACTTTACCATTTTTTCCAAAGATTTCTATAAACTTAATACCAGTGCAACCTCTACTCCAAGTATTTTTTACTGCATCAACATTCTTTGAATTGCGCACCAAAATAATGCACAATACCTTAATTTTATTAGACAAATACTGGGATTCTGTGAGATAATCGTGTTTTTGGTACCTTAATTTATCCCATGGTATAAATTTTCTTGTCAGTTTCTGTTTTTCAAACCATATGTTATAGGACGGAATCGTTTTCTTTTCAGGTACTTTTACATTAATATTCACATAGCTTTTGTAATAAACAGCCAGGGACACACCTATAAGAACTCCAACAACAAAAGCTACAAATCTTAAATAAAAGTGAACCATATTAACATTTCCCTACATGATTTTCAATTTTTCTGTTTATTTTCGTTTTCATAATTCTGACAGAACAAAGTAAGGTTAGAAAATCGTCCACTCCATGAAAACAAAACTTATGGCGTTTTCCATTGTCACACTGAGTGCGCACAGAGTATATTTCCATCTTATTTTATCACTGTAGATAATACAGGATGGAAACACACTGAATGCGCACTCGGTGCATCAATGGAAATCGCTATTAGATCATTACCGTTAGCTGCTTTCCAATTGCCAAGTGGTTTTCTACTTGTACTGATCTACTCATTAGAGGGTGGGTCCTTTGTCTATGGTTGGGTCCTTATATTTATATAATCCACAGATATAATCTGTGTTTTCTGTTGGTCGTAAATAACTACTGCATTATTTGTATTTGTGAAGTAACTTTCAATTTTATTTGAGACAAAAACTATGCAATATGTAAAGAAATAATTTTTCTGAGAAACCTAAAAATCCCGCTGCAGTCATAGATCCACATAACAATGAAGAATCTAGGTTAATTCACCCAATGTCATAATTCTTTACTTTCTCTTATATCTAGTAATTCTAGTATAGAAAGACGGCAGATTTTAGTAGCAGGTCTATGGGTTATATTTTATTTACCTCATACCTCATCGATTCTAAATGTTGATTGGTCAATTAATCGAGTTTTCAGGTAAATAAAACCGTGTATTATATGCAATCTGTCATTATAACAGCCATGATTAGGAATAATTAGGATGCATCCGTGCTGCCACACTCGGAGAATGCCATAATCAAATTCAAAGCCTACTTGACCGCTAAAATATAAATTGTGAATCTACGTAAAAAAAAAATTGAAAGATTTATCTTTACTCTTTACTACAAACTTTAGTAATCAAAGGTTTGAGGTAGATTTTATAATCTATATACTTTTTAGTGAGAAAATATCTAGTGGAAATGAATTTTAAAAATTTTAATTCTGATTCAACTTACTGTTCAGTGTATGAAAATAAGAAACAGTCTGAGGAAAGAAAATATAAAAGAGTTGTATTAACTGACTCAAAATTTCTTGACAAAGTTCATAACGAAGTTCTTCTTCACCTTGAAGGTAAGAAGTTGATAGGAAGATTAGAAGTAGTGCAATACCTGAAACGAATATCAAAAATGAAATTGGAAAATCCCAGAGATCAATGTTTCGCTAAAAATATTCAAACGTCTCTATTCAAGCTATACAATTTATTAAAACAATTTGAGAAAAGTTTAAACCTTGGCGATTTATCTACAAAAATGGAAACTATTGAAAATTATTCATTCCCTGAAGATTTTGAAATACCACACTTAAATAATGAAGATCCCAAACAGATTTTATTGCGAACTACCACTGTTGATAATGAAGAATCTTCATTTCCACTGGAAATGCTTACCAACGACAACTTTATATCTTCATCGCAGCATAATGCATACACTCCACTTGTCAATTCTTTAACAGCAAATACAGGGATTATAAGAAACGAGGCACCACTTTTGGAATTAGAAAATAAAGAAATGGAAATGAACAATTCAGATTATTTTATATCAGAAAATGGTAAGGCAAACATTAAAAATTGTTCCTCTTTAAGTTCTGTAGAAGCAATTATAAGTACAGATCCATATTCATCAAGAATTTGTCCAGAAACTTTAAATTATGAAAAAACTGTTGATTCTACTAAGAACTATATGAACAGTGAACGCATTGTCCTAAAATGTAACGATAAAATGGAAAATCTTACAAGTGTAGCAAACAAACCCCAGGAAGGCGATCCTATAAAAGAAATATCAGTTCTTTGTGCAAAATTATTGGTGAGGCATAAATCTGATGCCACGACGATAGCCGAAACTGTAAACTTGGAAATCGAGAATTTTTCTGGAAGTAAGAAAAATTTAAATACAAAATCTGTTACAGATCTAGGTAATTTATTTAAAGAATCGTATAATACAAACATTTACAATTTGTGTTACGGTACAGGCAAGAACTCGAATGACAACAAAATTTGGAAGAAAATTGAAAGCAACATTACAAACGTGGAACGTTTATCCGAAAAGGTGCATAATACTTTAAATGGTTTATCTAAAAAATTACACATTGAAGAAACTGGGATGCACGAAACGCAACATATAATGTTTAGAGGGAAAAATATTCACAATTTTAGCGAAGAGGACGATGCAAAATTGGACGTAGAAAATCTTATGAATACAAACAAAGTAAGGCTAGAACAGATTTCTCAAGAGTTCCAACCGTGTTTCAACTCGACAGAAAACGCAACGGGAGGAAATTGGTGAATTCCGAGCTTTTGACTGGAAAAATTATTATGTTATGCAATGTATATAGCAAATGCTGTTTTTACAAATTTAAGAATTATGGATTAAAAAACTCTTAGGTAATTTGTAACGCTAAAATGTAAATAAAGGAAAATTTTCAAAATATTGTACGTTTTATGTTTTCTTTCTTGGATTTTTTAACATTTCATTTAAAATTTTACGATATAGTTGTGATTTTTTGGGAGAACTTTTGTTTCCAACAAAATTTGACAACTCAAAACTTGCCGTAACTTTATGAAAAATGGTATCAAATATTTTTTATTAAAAACTTGATTTGAATTTAAAAAATATTTCAACACCAGCGAAATTAATTTTTTTTGGTAAAATTCAAATTTGGAACTGAAAAAAAAAGGACTAACCTAAGAACAACCATTTATTAGGCCCAATAAAAGTTTATAAATCAATAAAGTAGGTAAATAAACCATATAAAAGTGCGGTACAGTATTTACGTACATTCATATATTATGTGCACAAACATTTATAAAATGGAATCATTCGAGGTATAACTTGGGACAATTATGTCTAAATAACTATAGGATATGTAGTATTCTTGGTCCGGATTTAATTCGGACGATTTACTGTCGGTAAAGCGTGGAGGTTTAAAAATATATTTTAAGTAGGAGTTATTTGGACATAACCGATTTAATTGACAACAATATAATGACAAATATCACATCGAAAACATCTCCCATTTATATGGATACTCTAAAAACTAAATTTTCCTCTGACTTTAAAAAACCCAAGGGAATTCCTGTTGTGTATTATAGACCCCAATCCGATGTAATTTTCTAGTAAGATGTTATGGTGTAGTATTACGCTGTTTTCCTTAATTTTGTTTACCGCCGTGCACAGCTGTTCGATGAACAGTTCTAGGTTGTACAAACTTCGGAATTTTTCATCCGTGCAATCTAAAAGTAGGGAACAGCAAGATAAATCGTCTATAAGCATTTAATAAAACATTGGTATGACATTCCATTCGTCATACTAAGAAAAATACACAAAATTGCCTCTAAAGTGGGCACCGTTTCAAAGTTGAGTTTCCCAAAAACGGTTAATCCGATTTTAGCAGTCCTTTTTTTAATTATAGGTTTATTCCTTGATAACGATGTTTATATTACAGAATCAGTTTTTTTTCCAGGAAAAAATGTTTTTCCCAGAAATGTAAAACATCCTGCAGGGTGCACCAGATTTCTGCTTGAATTATAGTTCAATATTTATAAACAATTTGTTTTTTGACTCACATCAATATCTCTCTCATTAATTAAAATACATGGTTAAATTGGGATATAAACGGTTAAAAAATGTACCACAGGACTAGAACCGTGCGGACACTCCACTCAACTCAGTGGCGGCTTATAACATTGTGGCCCGTGGCTTTTTTTACTAGGTGGGTAATAAAGAAAAAAAAACGCCGCAAGCAAAAATGTTTGTTGCATATTCAAAAAACTGATGTCCCCGAGAAGGAGTTTCATTTGGATTTTATAAAAAATAAAAATATTTATGCAAAAAATAATAACTATGAATAAAAATATGAAATATCTTTACCTAATAACTAAAAAAATTGTTCCTACTTTGGTTTAAGAATATTAAAAAATATGAAAAAACATAAAAACAAATTTTCATAAGGTGGCTGCCAACTTTATCTATTTACATATAAAACAATGACACCAGCTTTTTGTTTGCTTTTTCTTTTAACAAAATATTTTAAAAACATTCACATTTTATAAAACAGGTCTATTTTCGTCAGTTTTTTAAAGAGTGGCCATAAAAAACCTGTGATTTTTGCCCGTTTTTTCATAATTTGCAGAGAATTAAAAAAAATACATAAAAATATGTTTTTGGTAGCAAATTACTTGTCGTAAAAAACTGAAATGAGCATAGCTTTTAGTAATTTGAAAATTTAAAAAATCATCCCTACTTAAGGGTTGAAAATATGCCAAAATTGAAGAATTTGAATATTACCAATTGATATAAAAACTATTAGCATGTGAATTATCTTAATATATTTTTTTTGGAATTTTTGCCATTATTTGGATGGATGGAATTTTTTGTGTTAATTGTATTTTCTAGATTTTGGGAATTTTTTATAACTATTCGTAATTTTCCAATTCTTTTAAAATTTTTGTATTCGAAGTCTTCGTTTTGAAGATACAAGGTGTTGAAGTTTAAATAGTCTAAATATGTTTTGAATAAACAAATATGTAAATTGTCTTGTTACAGATTTTGGCAAAACCCAAACTTTACTTTTTTTTTGCTAGAGAGTGCGCAAAAAAACCTGTAATTTTCGGCCGGTTTTTCACAATTCGCAGAGAATTTAAAAAAATACATAAAAATATGTTGTTGGTCGCAAATTACTTGTCGTAAAAAATTGAAATGAGCATAGATTTTAGTATTTTGAAAATTTTAAAAATCACCCCCACTTAGAGGTTGAAAAAATGCCAGAAATGAGGAATTTGAATATTACCAATAAATATAAAAACTATTAGCATGTGAATTATCTTAATATATATTTTTTTTTTGGATTTTTTTCTGATATTCTCTGTTTTTGGGGATGATCCCACCCCCCTGAGCGCGCTTAAGGATGGATTTTCTAATTCAACATGCTTATTTCAGTCATGAGAATAAATCTTTCTTTGTATCAAGAATCATTCAATAGAAAAATTCACATGCTAATAGTTTTTATATTTATTGGTAATATTCAATTCTTCATTTTGAGCGTCTTTTCAACCCCTAAATAGGGGTGGTTTTTGAAAAATTTCAAAAAACTAAAAGCTATGCTCATCTTGATTTTTTACGACGAGTAATTTGAGACCAAAAACATATTTTTATCTATTTTCTTTAGTTCTCTGCAAATTGTGGAAAAACGGGCTATTTTTGGGGTCACTCTTTGCAAATTTACTTATAATGTCATCATAATGTTAAAACTAGGCAAAACAATTTATATTGTTTCCGAAAATACTATTTTAAATTCCTTGTATAATATTTCCACCGTTTTTTGAACTTCTAAGTTACGAAATTGTTCATCTCTGTTCAAAATATTAAGTTTGTTTTTCAACTTATCGAAAGATAGACCTACAGAAGGCACTAGATAAGAAGATATTCACTATTTTAACTGAGTGATGAAGTTTTGCAGAATGTTTCAAATTTCAGTGGAAAAAACTTATCCCATTTCTCAATTTGTACATGCCGAAAACTGAAATGTCAATAAAAATTTCTAATTTAACGTTGTTTCTAAAAGAAAAATAATCAAAATCAAATCAGTTGTTCACACAAAACTCAACTTTGATATCGTCACCAATTTTTAATCAGTTTATTTCATTTTAACCTTATAAGAGTGACGTGATTAACACACCCACAATATTTACGATTTTCGTACCTTTATGGAAGTACAGGGGATGGAAGGTAAAAGTCCAAAATGGAACTTCATTATTGAAAGGGTTCCATTTCGAGGCCAAATTGTCGGATTTCTCCTGCTTGAGCAACAGTCGTATACCTTTCATGTTGCGTTCTCTGAAATCACGCAGCTCGTCAAAATTAATGGCATTATAACAATTCCAGAATGTGATGTGCTTGGAAAGAGTAAATTCTGCTGGAAAGTATAGTTAGTCGGCAAGGACTAGGATATAATCACTCTGAAAATCTAAAGCAAGTGCTCTAAAGCATTTTTTTTCACTACTTTGAAGTCATTTTAGACAAAATAAGATAGAGTAGCAGACAGGAGCTCATGTAAATGTCAGTAAAATATTTATCAGTAGATTCTATGAAGCACCACTTGAAACTTTTTAATTCAAGATATTTTCTAATCTGTCAAAATAATTCTATGTATTCTCTCCATGAAAATTGTAATGTGCCGTTTATTTCGCATAGTGTTCCAATAATGTGTTTCCCTTTGCTTATTGTCATGGAAATAGAGAAGACCGAGAGTTGAAGTTATCATACTTTTAGGTGACAACAATAATAGCGTTAGAGATAGCGACAGCTAGTTGGTGATTTTACTAAAGATCATTTCTAGTGCATTATTGGTGGTGCATCTTTGTTTTTAGTGATGGTCAGTTAGCAAAAGTATCGGCTGTGTTCCGATTGATTTCAATGACAATACTTATAAAATAAAGACATGAGATCATTAGAAAAGCTTATATTAAAAGGCAAGCAAGCAGTATAATATGCTGGTATTTTGTTTTGAAGTACGATATTAATGCTGAAAGATGTGATAGTAAATTTAAGCAGATAGTGTCTTGCATTTAATTATAAGGAATACCTAGATTGATTCAAACTTTCAAGCTGCTGCTGACTTTCTTTTTTGGACCATTTTTTAAGCATACAAATTTCCAAAATATTCGACAGACCATCGACAAATCCATTTATTTTTCTGTACAACAGATAAAAATTAGTGACAGGCACTATCGAATAGAAACTATGGAAATATTCCATAGGACCAAACTATTCGATAATCAAAGAAGTATTCGAATGAAAACGGTAATGGTTAACAAACTAACTGATTCCATGCCACATGCTACTGAACTAGTAGTCGTTGGACGATAGGCGATAGTCGCGGTCATTGGTTGGTGTTAGTAGAAGAGACAGAACGATAGTTATTCGCATAAACAAATACGTACCATACTAACTTGTGATACATCATTTTTCCTTCTAATGATAAATATGGCATTCCATAGTCCCACGTCCAGTGAATCAATTTATTTAAATTAATTTATTTGATACTTTAAGTATTACTAATTTATTCAATAGCTGAATTCATTCATTCGATAGTACCCGTCACTAATAAAAACGTTACAATTTTTATTACTTAAATCATTTAGCAGACAATATTTAGATTACCACTTACAAATTGATTTAAAACTGAATTATCAAAACCGATACGAATTAAAGATCGAAATTATTTAGTAAACCTTAAAGATTACACCTTTAATTATAATTTTAAAAATTTCAATAAAAAATTGTACTTACGGTATTAAAGATCCACTTGGATAAACCAAGTTACCGATTATAATTCCTTCGATATCATTAAGAGAAATTTTTTGGTAGTCCAGCCTCTTTAATGCGATAAAGTCGTATTTAACCAGAACCATACTTTTGGCTGTGACTAGAATGAGCCTTTCTTTATCAATATCCCAATGATTAATTCTATAAAAAAAAAATAAGAGAACGGTAAGTATTGTATAAAAAATTCCTATCATGATGAAGATATAATAAGAAATATTATTTTGGCTACTCCTTTTGCTACATTTCGGAATTCAAATGTTATCAACGACTTCTTATACTTTGACACTCACTGGGTGAGCAAAAACGAAGCATATAGTGGACCCTCAGTTGTCGGATCCAAAAATTGATTTATACATTCTCTAACGGCTCTTTCCATAACCCCATCACGGAATGTGAAGAAGTTGTTGGGGTCTTCATTGATTGGAATCGACGGTAGTACGCTTCTGTCGATAGTATTAGGCGCAGGAGTAGTTTCTTTACTTTTAGAACTCCATATAGTTTCTGTGACTGCAAATAAAATACTTACATACATTAGGCTTAATTCTAAAGGAACATAAACCGAGTTTAAAACTTAAATTGTAATTAAAAAGTTAACACGTACTTAAAGATAATAATGAAGGACAAATAATGAACCCAGTATGCACAGACATTACAATTATTATTATTTTTATTCCACATTTTAAATAACAATTATCTATATGAAAATCAATAATAATTATTATCTACCTAGTTTTCATAAGTACCTAAAGCAAACAATAATACGTACTTTTATTTGGGATAGAGGAAAATGGTGCAATAAAAGCATTTCTCCAGTGACAATTGTTGTTATTACTACTGAGTTCTGCAGATTCCTTATCAGTCTTATCAGCGGGAGTCAATATGTTCGGTGATGTAGCTTTCGAGCTCTCATTTAATTTGTTTTCGGCCCCGATTCTCAAAGTACCGCCCCTGAATTCCTCAGGTAAATCTTCTTCCAAAGTCATTTCAATCATATTGACCGCACGACAAATTAATTTCAGGCAACTCTTGATTGTTTTTGGGTTAAAATATTATTACGTCTACGTGTTTATTAAATACTTCTTTAATGATTTATTATTTGTTGATCTTTCAAACATGCACGAAAACAGCTGATTTAATCGTTATTAGGCAACACTCTTAACAAATGGGAATGGCGAGGTGCCAACGCCAATATTTAAATTTCGCCATCTCTGATTTGAATCGATAAGCCGCAAGGTTGACCATCTAGCCATAGATGACGCGAGGATCTAGCTGTCATTAGAACATTCTTCTTGCTCTTTTTAATTTTTTCTTTTACTTTGGACGATTTCTGTCACTACGGTTGAACAGCATGTCAAAGAATTCAAGGAAATGAGCAACTCCCAACCTGAAAATTTTGCCTACCGAAAGTTCTACCTAGATATTTTCCCCAGGGACAGTAGATTTCTATACAAAATCGCCTATATTTATAATTTATAAAGCTTTTGTGAATACACCGACGCACAGGCCATTAAATGGTGAGTGACTTTGTTTGGAAGGTTACTCATCCAAGTACCAACATCGATCAACATTTGAGAATTTTAAGTTTTTATAACATTGCATTACAACCGCGCGCCATTATTCTATGGCTAGAAATTGGCCACAATGATTTGGGATCGAGGGGGATTATCCCTCTTTATCCTGCCTCATCTCGTGTAGGCCTGGACAGCCTTCGTAGGTGGGCCCCATCCGTCGTCTACCCCGACCGCAAATGCGGCCGGTGTAGGCGCTTTGTGGGACCTCCTTTTGTCCTGGCTGGGCCCCGCCGGCTAGGGCCCTTTCTTCTGGCGCTCTTCTTGCTTCGCCGGCTCGTCTGTGTAAACCCCGGGGGTAGTGTCATGTTTATGTGTGGTATGGTTGGGTAGGGTAGTGCGGCTATGCAGCCTGGGATGCGCTTTGCTAAGGTGGCCCTTAGGCTAGCGCGGGAGGG
>NW_019416541.1:334354-415965 GCF_000390285.2 Anoplophora glabripennis | reverse complement strand
CCTTAGCAAAGCGCATCCCAGGCTGCATAGCCGCACTACCCTACCCAACCATACCACACATAAACATGACACTACCCCCGGGGTTTACACAGACGAGCCGGCGAAGCAAGAAGAGCGCCAGAAGAAAGGGCCCTAGCCGGCGGGGCCCAGCCAGGACAAAAGGAGGTCCCACAAAGCGCCTACACCGGCCGCATTTGCGGTCGGGGTAGACGACGGATGGGGCCCACCTACGAAGGCTGTCCAGGCCTACACGAGATGAGGCAGGATAAAGAGGGATAATCCCCCTCGATCCCAAATCATTGAGGCCAATTTCTAGCCATAGAATAATGGCGCGTGGCGCGTGTTGTTACATAATACAGAGTTCTAATTGTTAGAGATGTTTAGTGATTTCTCAGCCCTAATGTTTGGACTTTTGAGAGAACCGAGTTGGTTATCCTGATGTAGCATAGTAGCTAGTTATCTATTGTCTCTGACTCTGATAGTAGCTGTCAATGCTGTCATTTGAGAACATTGTTTTGAGATTACATAAATTTAAATTTATTTAAAAAATGTCTTCTCAAGCAGTGAGGACGGTCGTAAAAGAAGTGAAACCCATTTTATCTCTAGATCATGAGGAAGCAAGAAAAAGAGTATTAAATCTGTACAAAGCGTGGCACAGGCAATTGCCATATATAGGTTATTAAATAATTTTCTAACTTAACCTAACATTTATGTAACAAAAATATTGATTTTTAGTTAAACAGTATGATATTCCTAAGAATGTGGAACAATGTCGAAATAAATTAAGGGAGGAATTTACTAAATTTGACAATATAAAAGACATTCGAGTTATTGATATGCTGGTGATTAAGGTAAAAAAAGTTTGTCCAAATACTATCGAATCGTTATATCGATTTATCTTTTAGGGTCAAATGGAACTAAAAGAGGTGGTAAATATGTGGAAACAGAAAGGCCATGTGATGTCTTACTTTAAAGATACAGTCGAACCTAAACCTCAAGATTTTATATCAAAATTCTTGTCGGGTAAAGAATAATTCACATCTTTCTGTTGTAGAATATTTTGATAGATTCTGTAAATACAATTTAATAAATTAACTTTATTCAGGAGTTAGTGTCTCTGATTTTCCAACGCATGTAACGATTTCAGTTATAGTAATAAGTTTTAAGTAACGTTTATTGGGCAAACTAAGACAAAACAAATTTGCAAATTGTTTATTGCAGTAATATACATTTCCTGGAAGAAAAGTGAACTTTTCTTCAAAATTATCACATGTAACTTATATTAAGCCATTTTGTGAAATGGTTTGTTTCTCGTGAACCTCGTAATGAGATCCACAGCCCATTGAGGCTGATCGGCAGGCACCATATGCCCTGCGTCTCTAACCAAGACTTCCGTGAGGTTACCGGCTTGCTTCACATACCCTGCCAAATCCGTACCAACATGCCACTGATATCTAGGCGCGGTTTTATACTCATCGGATCCGCTGAATTTCAAATTCTGCAAATAGTTGATAGTCAACGGATAAGCTACGATGATGTCAAGCTGACCGTTATATATCAACACACGATAATTACTCAGCAATTCCGAGATCCACGGAGCGACAGATTGCATTACATCGGAAACGAGGTTCAGTTCCACCGTTTGGTCTTCAGAGTGAAACGTGGAGTTCCCGACGTGGATCGCAGCTCGGATGTCCGTTCTCTGGACATATTTGACCATGTAGTCCAGTTCTTTGGACGGTGTTTCAGGGTAGAGGAAGTTGAAGTAATTATTGAACCCCGTCACGTTTTTGAACAGGGAAGTGTGGTTGTTCAAGTCGCCATTCAGGAGTGTGTCGAATATTTGGAAAGCTTTGGCAAATTCCTTGTTTTGTATATATTTTATACCTAAAATTGAAATTTCTGCTTTAAAAATACTTTCTAAGTTCATGTCGTAAATTTAGGAGGTTGTTTATTGGATTTAAAAATAATCGCTTTTATGCAGATTTCTATCATTTAGTCAATTTTTTTTTTAATAAAGTGGAAGAAGCCTCTTCTCTTAAAAATTAAGGGCATTGTTCGCTCGAAAGAGTTTTCTATACAAACAAAAGAATTTAAACATTTAATAGCTGAAGTATTTAGGGTCTACTGAATAATATAAAGTTTAGGGTAACGGAAAACGACCAACAAAATTGACAAAATCAGACTGACATAAATATGTTTAAATATTTTTTTTATCGTTACAAAACTTCATACGATTATAATTAAATATATCTCGAGTCTGACCTTAGTTCAGGACTGCATTCGTTCTCATTATTTTTTAATTTAAATGTGACAAATTAATTGTAGAAGTAGAGATTGTTTAAATATAAATATACCTCCATCTAAAAAATAGTTGAATGAATATGGTTTTTGACAACCCAAAAAACAACCTTTTGAAGTTTTGATATGGCCTTGCACACCTACCTTGCGCCTCGTAGTTTTGAACAGTGAGCTTCGTATTCGAATCGATCAACCCAATCTGATACAAATAGTCACTATATTTAAGTTGATGTTCAGGATCACTCAGTCCGTTCCCAATGCTCAATCCTTGTAGATTTATCTTGAGCTTAGCGGAAGGGTTTTTCTTATAAATGGTGTAAGAGATAGCAGGGACGTATTTCCCAGCATACGATTCGCCTGAAACGTAAAAACTATTCTTCTGCAACTCGGGAAACAAAGTAAAGAACTGCACCAACGCACTGTACAAGTCCAAACCGACTTGTGTTTCATTCTGGGCATATCCGTTATTCGTAAAGCTATAACCCGTTCCCACGGGGTTGTCGATGTATAAAACGGAATGGGAATTCGTCCACGTATATTTGCGTAGCTTCAACCCATGCTTACTCTTAACAGAGAACGGTCCGTTTTCTCCGAATAATCCGATAAGAGAAGTAGCCCCAGGACCACCTTGTAACCAGAGCACAACTGGGTCATTTTTATAATCCGTTAGGGATGGGAAGAACCAGAAAAATATGTTGGATTGATAGGCTTTGTTCACTGTTAAGTATCCAGAGTAACTTTTTATGTGCTTGAAACCATTGAAGTTCACCTGAGCTGCAGTCTGGGCTTCCTGAATCTTATTTTGTTCGATAAGTGGGGTTAGAAATAGGGGTTCCCCCGGATCGCCGGTAATTTTTTCTTCCTTAAACGTCCCGTACACATTGGGAAAAGCACAGTTGCACAGTTTAGTAAAAATATACACCAAATATAAAAGCGATAAGTTGTACATCACGTTAGGTTTTGATTCGTTGTGGTTCTATTTACTAACCACAAAACAGAAAAAATATTGCTAACTGATGGTAATTCGAAACAAATTTTTTGGAGGCGGATTTAGAACGCTAAACGAAGGTCAGAACTGTGAACCCAAGAGACAGAGTTTAATTTCAATCATCCAAAATGATAAAAAGTTACGATTAGCTGCAAACGGTGGTCTATGCTCTAAACCGAGTTTATAAACAGGAAGCTACAATTCTACAAACGTCGAGGAGGTTAAGAAAGAAAAAGGAAGGAGGTTACGTGGAGATTTGACCGGTTAAAGACCTTTTTATGTATAAGAAAAAAGTTAGAAATGACAAAGAAATGGTTTCGGATCAACAGTTTACATAAATTTTATTGTTAGTCTGAATTCTATCATTTTTTTTTTAATATACATCAGAACGTTGCTCGAATACGTTATTAGTTGCATATTTTCGATATACAGCGTAAAATTTTTTGAAAAATCACATCATTGAATGAATATAATTATTTGATTTTCAACAGTAGTTTGGAAAAAAGATTTGTTTCATTCTATTTGAATAATTCTGTTTATTTTTTTAAATTCCATAATAGTCCAGACGGTATCTGTTTCAAAAAGCCATATTTGGGTGAATCGTATATCCACGGAGATTTTTGGCTTTTTGGCTTTCAAATATCATATATAAACGATTCAATTTCGAGCAGGCCGAAGCAGCTCTGCTTCCCCCACCACCACCACCACCCGTACGATTTTATTGAATTTCTCGCTTGCATAAATAACTTTAAATATGTTTTAAAGTAGGTTGCCAATGAAGAAAAGTATTGTAATCTTAGACCTGGTAAGTACTCGGAATACCAAAGGTATTTTTCGAAAAATTAGCCCGGATGTCCCAGTACATTTAGTGTAAATGACGGCTATAACTACGTAACTAATTGATCAATCGATCTGTTTTTTTTTTTTAAAGAAGCGTCTTTCCAAGAACTTTTAAAACCTGCTTTAAAAAATTTGATTTGATTGAATATTCACAAAGTTCTAATTGTTTATAAGTACAAAAATTCGACCAATGTTTAAACAAGCGCCAGAGCTCTCCTAATTGACGGATTCGAATTTTTCAAAAAAAGTTTGAAAGCTTGAGAGCCCTTCTATATGTGATTAAATTTTCAAGTATCTAAGGGCCTTGGTTTTTGCTGTGCAAAATTTTGAAAATTTGCAAATTTTTTTTCAAAATCTGGATTGCAAAATTATTATGCAAAATCTATCGAACCGATTTTGATGAAATTTGGTGTGATAATTCTACATAACATGAAGTTTTTTTGAGCCAAGTATAAAGGTCCTATACCCAATTTAAATACCCCAAAAAAATTCCCTAAAAAGTATTGTTTTTTAACCCCATTTTTGTGATTTTTTCGATTTTTACCATAATAATCATGATTCATTCGATTTGTAACCAGTCATGTATTGTAAAAAATTTAATTACAAACATTTTTTTCCTCTTCCATTTTCGCCTAAAATCAACTCTTAAAAAGATACATAATTAAATAGGAAGAAAAATATGACATTTTTCCAATTTTTTTAACATATTGTGCCGTCAAAAGTTAAGCCCACGTTTTTTTTTATGCGCATAGAAAAATTTTCATTTCTAGTGATATTTGAAAGCCAAAAAGACAAAAGTCTCCGGGGATATACGATTCACCCAAACCAAAACAGATATCGCCTGGTCTATAATAAAATTTATCGAAACTTCTGAGGCAGTTTATTATTTCACAAAAATAATGCATATGAATTTTTTGCTACAAATAAAATTTTACTTATCAAAAATTCAGAATGAATCAGTTCGACCAACAAATCAAAGAAGCAAATAAATTTCAAAAATGTCACCTCTCCACTCATAATTGTAATGATACAACAGCGGTATTGTTTTAACACTACATATTATATAAATATTAGTTTTTATAAGTAACAAATCAGGAAAAACAATGCTAAACTAGTACACCACACAATTATTTACATATTCCAATAACATAACCTCATTACTGATCTGAGGAGACTGGAAATCTGTTGGATTGGTGTACTCCTGAACACAGATTTGGTGTATTAAACTTGTCCAATTTTTAGATGAAGCGACTTCATGAATTAATTCATCAATTCGTCAATGTAAAACAGCTATAATGATTACAATGAGTTGAGAATAATATTGTCAGTAAAATGTTCCTACAAATTTCTTTGCAATGTAAGCAGTTTTGCAGTTATTTTTTATTTATTCAACTAAGTGAGAAGTGTTTATTTTAGGCAAAAAAATTTTTCACTCGAAAATGACTTGTATCAAATGAAAGCATTATTATTTTGTCTTTGAAATACACATAAACACGGATCAAATTTTCACAATCATAGCGATGGTATTTTGCTGTATCTCCGCCACTAATTCATATACTCAAGGGTTGATATAATTGGGTACCATTCCTTTTAACTCTAAAGACTCATTAATTAAAATTGGACATATTGTGAATTTAATTTTATTTTTTTTTAATATGTAGGTATTTGTATTATTGATCTTTACTCTACTAAAACTGTTGATATTTCTTATTTATTGTGATAATAATTTACGTAGACAACAATGAACAAAATTTAGAATGTTAACCGAGAGTTTAGACCGACTTGTAGGAACACAAAGAAAAAATATGGCTCGTTAGAACTACCAATGTTTCGTTTCAAAGTTTCACATCCTGATAATGATAACATTACATGTCGACCAATTTGATTAATTAGTGCTAATTGTATTTTTTATAGATAAATACAGGACAAAACACGAGGTTATCGTTACAGACAAGTAATTACATAGAGGCACACTTTGGGATTTAAATGAAACAAACAACTCTTTTATAACGATTTACTGCAAACGAAGATTAATATATTATCACAAAACTCACAAAAAAAGTATATATCACATGCATTTACTCGGGATTACGCTTACTGTGGAACGGTTTATTTCTCGTGAACCGCGTAATGAGATCCACAGCCCACCGAGGCTGATCGGAAGGCACCATATGACCCGCGTCCCTAACCAACACCTCCGTCAGGTTACCAGCTTGCTTCACATACCCCGCCAAATCCGTACCGACA
The DNA here is from genome assembly GCF_000390285.2 of Anoplophora glabripennis. Classification (NCBI taxonomy): domain Eukaryota; kingdom Metazoa; phylum Arthropoda; class Insecta; order Coleoptera; family Cerambycidae; genus Anoplophora; species Anoplophora glabripennis. Next base: position 409,589 of record NW_019416541.1, on the reverse strand, counting down.
TACCACTTATACCTAGGCGCAGTTTTGTACTCATCGGACCCGCTGAATTTCAAATTCTGCAAGTAGTTAACAGTCAGAGGATAAGCTACGATGATGTCAAGCTGACCGTTGTATAGCAACACACGGTAGTTACTCAGCAATTCTGACACCCAAGGAGCCACAGATTGCATAACGTCCAACATAAGGTTCTGCTCGACTGTCGAGTCGGTATGGAATGTCGAGTTTCCGACATGGATCGTAGCTCGGATATCGTCTCTTTGAATGTACTTGGCCATGTACTGGAGTTCGTCTGACGGGTCTACGGTGTTGAGGAAATCGTAGTAACTATCGAACCCTGTTACATTTTTGAATAGGGAATTGTGGTTATTCAAGTCTCCATCTAAAAGGCTGTCGAACACTTTAAAAGCTTCAGCGAATTGTTTGTTTTGGATGTATTTTATACCTAGAATAAATAAAAGTGTAGTGTATTTTGTGTTTGTTACCTCATTCCATAACTGTGTAAATCCCGTGGAATATCGCAATTTAAATAACATAAAAACATTTTATTTATTAACTAACATACCTTGATGTTCATAATTCTGAAAAGTCTGCCTCGTATTTGCATCTATCAGTCCCAACTGGTACAAATAATCACCATAATTGACTTGGTTCTCGGGATCGGTAAAACCGTTGCCGATGCTCAACCCCTGCAAATTAATCTTGAGCTTAGCTGAAGGATTGTTCTTATAAATCGTGTACGCAATCGCAGGGACGTATTTTCCTGCATACGATTCCCCTGCAACGTAAAACTCATTCTTCTGCAGGTCCGGGAACATGGTGAAGAACTGCTGTAGGGCATTGTACAAGTCCAGGCCGACCTGAGTTTCATTTTGAGCGTAACCATCGTTAGTAAAACTGTAGCCAGTTCCAACAGGGTTGTCGATGTATATAACGGAATGGGAGTTCGTCCATGCGTATTGCCGTAGCTTCAGCCCGTGCTTACTCATTACGGAGAATGGACCGTTTTCTCCGAATAATCCAATAAGGGACGTGGCCCCGGGACCACCTTGCACCCAGAGTATAACGGGGTCATTCGCATAATCCCCTAGGGAGGGGAAGAACCAGAAAAATAGATTGGATTGGTAGGCTTTATTCACTGTTAAGTATCCAGAGTAACTTGTTACATCTTTGAATCCATTAAAATATACTCGAGCTATCCTCTGAGCCACCTGGATTTTGTTTTGTTCGATATATGGGGTAAGAAATAGGGGTACCCCTGGATCGTCTGTAATTTCTTCTTGCTTAAATCTTCCGTACACATTGGGAAAGGCGCAATGGGTTGTTTCAGTCAGAAAGTGTACTAAAAATGATACAACACACAACTTAAACATCATGTAATCTTGAACTAAACTGCTTGGAGACCGTATCAAATATACCACAATAGGGTCAAGACCCTTGAAGGATAAAGCAATCTTGTTTATTTATAAAAATCTCTCATTTGGTACTCATCACAATGAACACTGAACACTTTATAAAGTTGTGTTTATAAATGCCGACAAAATGTTTTAAATGTTTTAATTCAATTATGGTTTCTGTTTACATCGTACAGTTGCAGTTGCATTGGTTAGGCAACACAACATGCGTATAATCTATTTTTGTGTTTTTCACTGTAACAGAGGTGGACTCACTGATTCAAATACTCGGAAATGTTATTAGAAGCAAAAATGAATTAATTACACTACTACTGTACAATTATATTACATTGAAATAATATAGTATGGATATAATTTTCAGTAACAATTTATGTTTTGATATTTATATTTTTTTATCATTTAAGAAATGTTTCATGTTTTACAACACATCAAAATTCACGCTGCGAGTGCGCACTGCGCATGCGCGCTTTAGCCACACAACTGGAGACAAACGACAGTCTTATAATAACCACATACTTCTATAGATAGGATAGAAGTATGTGATAATAACTAATTATTCTGTGGTCTTATTATATTTTCATTTTCTGAGTTTTGACCTGACTTCATTGAAAAACATTTTTCTACATTAGTCTTTTATGTTGTCATATATATTTATCTGTTCACGAGTATGATGACAAATTCCATGCAAATTCGCTCAACCCCGGCTCTTTCTGAAAAGAATCATCTGGCAACACTGTAGTTTAGTGTGTCGTTCATCTTCAGTCGTGAGTGGTAAGCGCAAACGCAGACGCCAAGAAAATAGGATTAAATTTTGAATGTTTCACATACCGGGAGTTATTTAATTTTAATTTGCTAATTACTTATTAGTTATTTTGTACAGTGTGTGGCGCAGTGAAATTATTGTAAGTGTGTTACGTGTTTTTATTGTTTTTAAACTGTCAAAAACTTAGATTTGACAAACGACCCTTTTAACAATAAATGATGAAGGAGATATACCATTATATGAGGCATTTCTCTGCTTTATAGTGTCCAGTTTGGGTCGTTCGGGATTTATGTGACATTTAAATTGGTGTGACATTTTATTATTATAAATTACAATTTACTACTACGAAGGACTAGGTACCAGTCAAAACAGTTTTGTTTTCATGTCTGTATATGTGTTTATGGGCGACAATACATGGGTAAGTTAATTTAAGTAGTTAATATATACGTGCCCAAAATTATAAACCCTCATGATTTAATTGTGCTTAAATTTTTTTTTAATATAAGAGGTGTGCCCTCTACTTTACACCATTTTTTCCAATTTGTTTATTGTTAGTAGTTTCCCCGCAATAGATCGGATGGAAATTTGAAGTTAAAAGTAATTTTATCTGTTTTAATCTAGTGAAAAGGGAGTTTCAAATAAATTAGTTTAAAAGTGTGAGGGGACGGGCTAATAAAAGAAAAGATTCATCCTCTTTTTTATGACATCTGATTTAACGCACTTGTTGGGAGGGTCATAATTCCAGAGAACTTCTACAGGGACGACACTTGGCGGTAATTTTACGAAGTGATAAAATCGTTCGCGACTCATTAATAAAAAATTGCCATAATGTTTTTAACGAGTAATATTTCAGATAGGTCGTAAAATTGAATAAAACCAAGTTTTCAGTGGGCAGAGAGTCATTATTTATCATAAAACGGCTTGTTATTTTGATTCGATTTACCAATGGAAAACAAATTACAATAAGTTATCGTAATTCTTCGAGTTATCTGTGAAAACAAGTGCGGGAAGAGGTAGTACAAACCCAACACAAAATACATACCTAGTAATCGACGTTCCAATTATTTTGAGCATATAGAGCGTCTAAACGAAGGTTTTCACCTGTTTGCACCAAAATAATGAGTCTTCCTGAACAATTCTTAACGGTTGTTAAATGTTACGGTTCCAGAAATTGAAATTTCCTTTTTTATGTTTGTTTTAATAGATGTCTTAATCATGAATAATTTGACCGATGCTCTGTAGGTACTTTGTTTCGAAATGTTCTAAGGGTATAAAGGGTGTTTCGAAAAAGGATGCCATACATTCAGGAATTGACAGGACATCAAAAAGTTTGACGATTTTTCCCTGTAAAAAAGAGAACGGTAATTTTTTTGGAAATCAGATTTAACGTAACTGGAACTAACCGCTAGATGCGTCTAGGTACAGTGTTTCTTTGGAAGTCAATTTGTCAACTACAAAAATCGTTCATCTTTCCTGAAATTCACGTCTGGCTATGCTCAGATCCCAGAACGCACTTGTCACTACCAAAAGCGAAATACAAAATATGCTTTCTCTTTGTCTTCTCCGATATTCTTCAACACTTCTTCACAGAAACCTAACACTATATAATAGCATGTCAACTTGTTTGCTAAATGAAAACATTCCGGCCATTTTCAAAACACTCAGCAAACAATTACTGAAATTGAATCACTTTTTTCCCGATTGTCAAGTTTGACGTTTAATTTCATAGCCAACTTTTGATTTTTCGATGATTTTAAATAACAGCGAGTTACTGAAGCATTTTGGCTACCAATTTTTTCGGATGGAATGGATTGACGTGAAATTTGAACTGTAGCTAGGGAATAGCCCAAAAAACAAAAGTTATTTAGTGCAGATGTGTGCTTTTACCCTAGGGGTGGTTGCCACCCTTTCTGGAGGGTGGTAATTTTTTTTATTAAAAATAACCTCACGATTCGATAGTGGTACGAATTCTAAGCAAAAAATGTTCTATAAGAATTTTTTATACAATCAATAATTTTTGAGTTATTTGCGCTTAAACATGTTCGTTTTAGCCCAAAAAATGCATGTTTTTTAGCCATTTTTCGTGAATATCTCAAAAACTACAAGTTTTATAAAAAAATTATCATTAGCAAAAATGAAGGTAATTAAATAGCAAGGAGATTGGTTTTTTATTTTTGTATATGGTATAGAACCCGAGTTGTGACTCCCAGAAGTTGAAGTCAATTTCTGTAATTGAAACGTTCAACGTCCTGTAGCGGAAAAATTAAAGGTTTTTCGAGGAAAACTTAAATCACACCTATTAAAGTTCTTGAAAAGACCTTTAAATTGAGTGGTGGTAGAAGTTTTTAGCATGAAAACTAATGAAGTTACAATCAAAATAAAATGATTGTCTTGATTTTTGAGAAATAAAATCGGTATTAAAATAAATGACGAAAAAAAAATTAAACGTATTCCTTCTGCAATTTACTTTTTATGTATTAGGTAACAGTAGATTCTGGGAATTGAACGATTTTAGAACCAAAATTAAAAAAAAAATTCATTTACCTTTAAATAAATTTTTTTAATATTAAAGAATCGCCGTTTTTTCAAAATATTTCAAAAACTAACAAAGTTATAAAAAAATTATACAATAAGAAATTGTAGGTTGTTTCTTACTGAACAATTTGCTTATTTTTTAATTTTTGTAGGACAAAATTTGACTGAGTTATGACCGTTAGAAGCTCAAAACTAAGCTGCCTTTCCTTATCCCTTTTAGCTTACAAATCTAAAAAACGAAGGGCTCGAAAAAACTGCAAATCTGAGAACTTAAAGTGCTTTAAATTTGCTACAAAATGGTTTTTTAAACAAATTTATAACTTTAAAATTACAAAAGTTAGGTATGGTAAAAAAATTAATCGAATTTTTTCGGTAAAATTTTCGGTGCGGGTAAATTACCATCATCTTTGTGTATTTTGGAACACTTGTGAACTGATTTGAGTAAGTATTTTAATAATATACATACACACACGTACCCATTTATAATGTATATATATTTTTTTATTTGATATAAATTTAATAAAAAAATATTAAGAATAAATTCAATAAAATTAAAAAATATTAATTATATCATCATACTCACATATAATTTTTAGGAAATTTTTCTATAAGGGGTAGGGTTTTTTATGAGGGGTAGGTCTTCCAAAATTTGAAACCCCACTCTGTCCCTGTTCTGTGTCAGTTCTTATGCGAACACCCTGTATATTTTTAGTACTAATAGATTTTAAATAATCCTACCATACTTTCGACGAATATTAAGAATACTAATGGTATGCTTAGGACCGATAAAAAAATGATTGATAAGGAAAACATTAAAATAAGTACTAGTAGTTCCTAAAGGTATTGCTCACACAGTTTTAAAGGAGCAGACCCTGTAAATTTACATAGTTTTGAACTTCTTCTAGTTCTTCATTTAAAATGTTCGTCCTGAATAACAAACTGTGCCGTTCGTCTCGCCAAATTCCTGATGTCAGCGAATTGTCGAACCTCGGATACTTTACCGGCTCTGAATTATTCAAATCATAGCGTCTGGGAGCTTTTATATAATAACAGAGGACTTTTTGTGGACCAATAAAACATAATATTTGCCCTTGACTCCTGCTAGACCTCACTTTACGCGAATCTCACAAATAAATCCGTCAAATATCCATATTTCGAATTTATGTCGTCGAAATCGGCTTTGGCTCGTATGGAAATTGGGGGAAATATGCAAATGCGGTTTTTTAGTGTCACATTTGGAGGAACGTGCCACGTGACGGATAGCGCGAAATCCATGAATTTCTATTTTATAGAGGGTGTCCCGAAATTAATGTTTTGCTAGCGCATAATTCTAAGTTTCGACCCCCTTTTCATCAGTTTTAATAATATTTCGAAGCGGTCTCCGAAAAAAATGCTATTTGTGAAATTCCTTTCGCATTGTTGAATATTTTTTTTACAAACAACACTTTGAAACATAGAAACATAAACTTCTCTTATTATTAGTTGTAGAAGACTTTGGTAAAATCGCACGTTCATTTCGAGACGCACCGTATAAAAAATTCTGTTTTCGAAAAACCCCTTTCGAACAACATTCGGAACGGGTGCAGCAGCCCAAGCCAAAGCCCAGTTGACGCCAAGGTGTCCTCACGAAGCGCGCAAGCCGCCAATATCCAGCGGGCTGGGAAAAACAAGCGCGAAACTTCAGTGTTCCGCGCGTTTTCCACCATCGAAGATCTCGGTGGTACGATTTCTTTGATATCTCGAAATAAGATCGTACACAAGTTTCGATTCGTCTCTTTTGGGGCCCGGATCTTTGCTTCAAGGTAAAGAAATTTGATTTTGATCTACAACAGTGAGTAAAAGTTAAAAAATAACTGCCCAGTCGTTAATGAATATGTAGGTGCGCATTTGCTGTTCAATTGTTTGTTTTGCCATGAAATCAAAACGTTGTTGCAAACTGACTATTTTTATTAAGTATGTATTTTATATTTGGCGCCCGATTATTTGAGGGTGCTTGTGGATATGTCACGCATAGTTGATCAATTTTAAGTTCAAAGGGCATCCTATATTTCTCATATAGAAATCTCATTTTTAATTCAGTCCTGTACAGGGTGTTTCAAGCGATAGACTTACTAAAAAAAAAACGAAAACATAAAATGGAAATCTGCTAACTGCTAATCGAATGTTATCAAAAAAAGACAAGAATGTGATTTCTAGCTATATTCTGGCAGTTTTGTGGCAATACTGGTGGATGCCGTTGTAAATGTTAACGGAGTTATGTTTATTAAATTGCTTGTTTGGCCATATTGAATCGAATTCAAAATATTTGTTTGGCTGCCAATTTAATTCTCGGCCCTTGCTGTGAATTTCCATCCACCATGACGTTTTAGTGAAGTGATGTCACCACCAGCATCAACCAATATCGTGGTTGAACCGCGGCGAAAACAGTTTTTCGGTATATATACTAACATTCAGAAGATTTAAGTAAGTAGCAGTTTCTTTTCCCATGTTTCAAATTGGTTTTGACGGTGCTTTTTTCATTTACGTAATTGATCAAAAAAAGGTTAGGTTATACAATTTTTTGAACGATGGTTCTTGTACATTAAACATATTGCATATTTTCCTGCAACTGCGAAATTTCGTGTTGTAAATTTCAATTTACGTAGCTTTTGCTCTTTATAAGCTCCTAAAATAGTAAATATATTTTCCATCTATGAACAAACACGGTTTTCCGTTAAATTGCACTGAAAAACTAAGATCCACTCCAATAAATTAGGATATTTCGATATGTTTTGTTTAATGTAGATTTCAAAACTGGATGTAACCACAGCGTTCAATTCTTATTGAAAGGCTACTAACATTAATTTCGACCTTACAGTCAACTGAGAGTAAAAGGCTTCGTATGTTTTTGCTGATTATAATAAATTCTTTGCGGCTCTTGCGGTTTGTTCTACAATTTCTGGTGCAGTTAAATTTCAAATTCACTCTCACTATCTGGCACTTTTACTGATTTTATTCGCAAAAAGCAAATGTTTTAGGCAAGATGAACAGCAACTACGAATTGATAAATTTTATATGTCAAGCTCATGGCAGTGACTGAATATTACTGTGATTTATTTCTATTGGTTATAATCATGTATCATAATAAAATAATCTGTATCTTCATGAATTTCATTAAAATACAGCTATTAAATGTCTAATAAATCATTAAAAGTATGGACAAATAGAATTCAATTCAATCGAATTAATTAATTTTGCAAAACGGCGACAGCGTCGTTATCGATTAACTTTTTTTAATTACCAAGCACTCCATGAAGTGACGATTGCATTTGTTTGGAGTCGATTACATTTAATATAACTGCCTACTAGTACTAAGTTCAAACTGTTTTTTTTCCATGGAAAGGAAGAAATTTGTAAGGAAGATACACAATAGATATTTCTTATTTTATATAATAGTGTACGGGAACAATATCAGTTCATGTTTATTTCCAACAACAACAAATAAGCCGGAATGTTTCTACAGCTCTATTTTTAATGTTGTTTGCTTTCGCGTTTAATTATGCTCGATGATAACATTTAACTAGCCGTTTTACGACAATAAAAGTTACAGTTATCACATTGGAATCAGTTAAGTAAATAAACAAGTGCATGGAAATGGCTCGCATGTTTCGCGAGCTTGATGGATCGTGTCGTTTTTTTTTTCTACTACGCATGCAGGGGGGGGGGGCAAATTTATAAGTGTAGGGGTCATTGATGTAATGAGTTGTAATATATTTTTTACACCTTAAAGATGTTGAGTTTATTAACGATTGTTTCTATAAACTCTTGTTAAAACCCCACTGAATTTTCTCAAATTTTGATTTGTTCTATGTTCTATGTTCAGCCATTTCTTGTGGTCCAAAAAGTATTTCAAAGTAGTTTGAAGATGATACTCGTCTAGCAAAAATAACTTTACGACACTATAATAAAACTCCTAATGTATTTTTACCCAGAAATATACAAAATTCCTGGCGTTCAGCTATATTTACCTAACTTTTTTAAAATATACAGGATGAAAGTACATAAATAAGTGGGTTAATTTTAATAAAATGATTTCTGGTAAATATTTCAAATAAAAAAATTGAACTAAATTTTTTCCCTCTCCGTTTGAAGGAAGGGAGTGCGGAAATATTTATTTACATGAAAGGCTGCAACTCTCAAATAGCACTTACTTATTTTATACCCTGTATAGTCATCACTCAGTGTAGTGAAACGTAAAAAAGCACGGAGGCTAATGCTACGTGAAATATAACTATTATCTTTAAAAGACTGTTAGGAAATGTCTGAAGAATTTCACTGTTTTCTACACTAAAACAAACAGAACAATAAAACAAGTTGAGCAGAGACAAAAGAACTTCATTTCCATTAATCACAAGAACTGTTTCTGGCGTTGTTTAACATCGAAAAAAGTAACAAAGTATCGTCTATTCGTTTGTTTCGTTCCGGTCTTCCAATATTTTTAAGTACCTTCTTAAAAACATGCAAATTATCTTGTCCTTATTTTGCTATGTTTTTAACCTAGATCCCGATGGTATTGATTACTACTTAATAAAGGACTATCTGATGCTCGGTCTAATGTTATTTGCCGCATAGTTTTCGTTTTTTTTATTGGATATTTTGCTATCTGGACATATGACACAAAAATATCTACTTTATTTGGTGAAAAAAATGACACAAAATTAAATAAAGACTCGATCAAATCACAAAAAAATAAAATTTATAGGGCGTTATATAGATAGAAACAAGAATTTTTAAATAATGAGAAAAAGAATGACCGCAAAATCCGCCTGATTTTGAGACTTTGACAGAGGCGACAGGAAAAATTCTAAAAATATTCTAAAAATATCCAAAAACTCCTCATGAAAAATGAATATGAGCATCACTTTCAGTTTTTCGAAAATTTTCCAAAATCACCCTTATTTAGAGGTTGAAAAGACAAAAATAGTGAACAAATTAAGGAACATCAATAGTTGTAAAGCCTCAAATATTTCTATGTTGTTGTCAAGATAATATTTTTTCACATTATTGACAATTTTTGTATATTTGGGGGATGATTTTACCCCTTGAGAGGGATGATGATTTTTGAAAATGATTGATAATGTATGGGAGTACTTGTGTATAAATTATTCTAATGAACGTATTTCGAAACATTATTTTTTCATGCATTATAATTATTTTATGTACTTTGAAGCCGATGGTTGAACTTAGGGGTGGTTTTACTCTCATTTGGGGGTATTTTCCTTCGGATCTAGTGATTGTGGGTTATTAACGGTTCAATTATCACGTATAAAAGAAAAAGAAAAAAATTGTAACTCTTAATATTTTTTACATTTTTAGGCGTTTAGGGGATGATTTCACCCCTTTAGGTATATAATAGGTTGATTTTCAATCCGGACAAAACCGTATCAAATACGAAATTAGGTATTTTCACGTTCATATTATTTTGATAACAACATAGAAATATTTGGGGTTTTACAACGGTTGATGATTCTTAACTTGTTCAATTTTTTTGTCTTTTCAACCCCTAAATAAGGGAGATTTCCGAAAAACTGAAAGTGATGCTCATTTTCTTTTTTCATGACGAGTATTTGGATATTTTTAGAATATGTTTAGGATTTTCCCTGTCGTCACAAAAACAGGCGGAAAAACGGCTTTTTTTGTGGTCACTCTTTTAATTTCGCGTTACAGTAAACCACCATTATATTATGGCATAAACCCGATGTTTATTTAAGAACAATTAATTTTTGTAATAAATTGGTGTATTTATTGGAAATTATTAAACTTTTATTTGGACATTTTGATAAATACATTAAAACTAGTATTAAAAAATTCTGCTTTTATGTGGTTAGTCTATTCACTACTGAACCAGTAGATAAAACAATGAACTGAACAAAAATAAATTAGAAAATAATAACAATTGGGTAGATAGAACTAATTTAAGTATAGGATAATTACTAAGATAAAAAATAGTAAATTTTATCAACATAGAAATGAGGTCATCATTATCACTATATTCAAGTAATGTTTTTGTGGATTTTTTCCAAGAAGTCTAATAATTCGTGTAAAAGAGTTTAATTATTTTTTATAGAGGTGACAAAATACATAAATTTTACCTGTCAGTCAGTATAAATTTAAAAGTGTAAATTCCTATTATCTTTTAATTATTTTATTTTAGTAATTTTTTATTTATTTTATAAAATTGTTTTTCTCCAACAAAAACTATGACATTGTTCTACTGTCAGACGTCTCTAATGTTGACATTTTCCTTGCTGCGAAAAAAAATTGTATCTTAACAACAGAAATATTCTCTTTTAATCCTAGGAGCTAAACATGGGCGTAGCTAGGGGGGAGCTGGGGTGTGCACGGACCACCCCAGAAAAAACTATCTAATATTATCGTCTATCACATCGGCACAGACTTTGTAGAATTCATACTTTCTACATTTGACCCTTATTGATTATAATATTGCTATTTCAATTAGTTTCTAAAATTAGTTGTCTAGAAAATTGCTCCATATTTAAAAAAAAAAACTATAGAAACGGCTATTTTTTAGACCGTATCATAAAAAAGCTCTGGGGAAAAAATCCCAAAAAAAAAAACTCCAGGAAAGGTTCGGGGCAGACCTCTGGGAAAAAAACAATAAATAAAAAAAATTGATAAAGTAATGTCTTGGAATACGAGTTTTTTTTTTTTTTCTTTAAAATTTAGACGCATTGCGGTTACATTATGGAAGTTAATACACGTAAGTTAACTAAATTAACAACGCGACGTACTTATCGGCCACGTGTCGCTAATTTTTCAATGCGGCGAAAGTCTAGGAGTATAAAGACACAAACCTGCAACATTGAGCTTTGCAGCGTAAAACACGCAAGCGGTTATTCAGCTATTATTATTACTTTATGGGTCCGGGAACAGTTAAATGTTGTGTAAAAGCAAATATATACTTTTTTTATGGATACTTAAAGTCGGGGGAAAATTCGTAGCTGAAGACCAGCCGTTTTGTGGCGAGCCGGCTAAAATTACGTTCTTAGGTATAGATTATGATAATGTTATTTTTTCGTTTCTAGGTCACAAAAAAGTAAAAATCATAGCTGTATTGTGCGTACACAATACATAAAACTAATTTTTTTAAAAGTCACTTGTCCTTAAGGAGGTTTATCGGGTACGGAGGTGCGTATAAAAGTCTAACGAGAGTTTCTGTAGATTCGCTAGTGACTAAAGTAGTAAGCCTTTAGATTTGGCAACGTTGCAATTGGCTGGCTTTGTTTGGATGCCTAAGCTTGAAATATACACCATATGTCACACCTGCGAATTTCAAATAATACGCTACGTCGAGGACCGCGGCGTTGCCGCTATCACGCATATGGACGTTAAGTTAATCAACCACAGCAGTTTGCAGGAGAATTATTATAAATTATGTATCTTACAAATACCTAATCGATTTCTGCGAGCTGTCATACGGTTCTTTAGATATTGGTTTCCTATTTATACAAGTTGCTGTAAAAACTGTTTGTCAATTGCTGCGCATTCTAACTGGAAAGCCCAAAAAAATCTGCATTCTCATAAGACTGTACTAAATTGTGAAAAATTATTTTATTAATATCTCGCTTCTTAGGTATCCCAACTAGTCATAATTTTTTTTGAGGATTTTCTTCATATTAATATGCTTATATTAATTTTTTTTATGAATATTTGTTCGTCAATTCCAAATCAGATAAACCTCCTTAAAGATCTCTAATAACTATAGACGCTATGGCTATGGCTATGATTAGTTTGAGTATTTAATTAGATGACATTAGATTAGGGTTAAAGAAAAAACGATATACAGGGTGTCTCATAATTAGCTGCCAACCCTGAACAGGCCGATTCTATGATCAAAACTAAGTAAAAAAGTTCATATGAACATGGGTCCGGAAATGCTTCCTAAGGGCACAGGGACCCATTGAAGAGGGAGGAATGGAAATCATTTTTTTGCAATATCTCTCAATCGCGTTGTGATAAATGAATGAAATTTGGTATACACAGCTAAATTTTGATGAGCAATTTGATGGACTAATCCATTTATTTCCACAAGGTCCATTGGGGTGGGTACGGGGGGGCCCTTGGTACTTTGCGTGTGTAACTTTTTCATCTTTGACTTTTTAACAAATTGGACAGCAAATTCCGTTTTCCCGAACTGTTTTACGTTAAAAAGGTACTCTTGTTTCAAATCGTTATCTTTAACGGTTTCTGAGAAAATCGCTCTTGAATTAATCCCACTTTGGTCAATTTCATAGTAATTTAAACAAAAAAAATTTTTTTGTTTAAATTTAATCTAATTTTAATAAAAAAATAATAATAAAAAATTAAATTAAATAAAAATTAATCCTTTAAATGGAAAAGAGAGGAAAGGAAAATTATTATTATTTTTTTTTGTTTAAATTACTATGAAATTGACCAAAGTGGGATTAATTCAAGAGCGATTTTCTCAGAAACCGTTAAAGATAACGATTTGAAACAAGAGTACCTTTTTAACGTAAAACAGTTCGGGAAAACGGAATTTGCTGTCCAATTTGTTAAAAAGTCAAAGATGAAAAAGTTACACACGCAAAGTACCAAGGGCCCCCCCGTACCCACCCCAATGGACCTTGTGGAAATAAATGGATTAGTCCATCAAATTGCTCATCAAAATTTAGCTGTGTATACCAAATTTCATTCATTTATCACAACGCGATTGAGAGATATTGCAAAAAAATGATTTCCATTCCTCCCTCTTCAATGGGTCCCTGTGCCCTTAGGAAGCATTTCCGGACCCATATTCATATGAACTTTTTTACTTAGTTTTGATCATACAATCGGCCTGTTCAGGGTTGGCAGCTAATTATGAGATACCCTGTATATTGTTGTTCACCCAAATAGGAATATTATGTGACAATCACTGATGACCAAACACTTTATTGCAGCTTTGACTCTGTACTTTTTATTGTTTACTACCTTCCTAAATATAAATCATACCGAGCAAATTTTGTGTCAACTGATAATAATTTTTTTATATACATTTTCTGAAAGGTCTACCATAATGGGATGCTGATATATTACGGCACAAATTTAGAGACAAAGAATTCTTGTAATATAATATAAGTATATGTATAACGAGTCTCTTTGTCTACCTTATACGCCTCCCTTCTCATATTTTTTTTTGTAGGGCGGACCCTTAGGCTCTTGTTTCAGTCATAATGTACCCTCGCAAAAGTGAGCGTCAGTCGTTATACGACTCGGGTAAAATATGACATACAATGCCCACAATTTGCAGGGTGATAGTAACCCGATAGGAGGAGGTATTTTTTCCACTCTACTTTAATTTCTTACTTCGTCCGAAACTGAAAGTCGTTAGACTAATAACACCGATTTGTATCTTTAAAGGACTTTTCTCCTAGCATGTTCCCATTTGTACAAGCTTTTTAGTATTAAAGGTATATTCTCTAAAAAAAACAGAACAAACAAATTGCACTAGTAATATGTCTACTATTGCAACAGTATCATCTTTTTCTCTATATTAGGCACCTAAACGAAATTTATAACAATCAAACTGGTTCTAACAATATGCCCCAGAGTTCCACACTGCCGAAACTTTGTTAAGTTTATCCAACGCCAAGGAAGCACGCTATCATAATGTTTTCCTTTCATATCACTCTGTTATCAAGCTATCACTTATGCGGAACTGGTTCTCGAATGATTCGATCTTATTAGGTACAAATTAAACACCACATCTTCCGCTTCATTTGGATGTCGTCAAACACAAAAATAAATGCCACATGATTGTTTACAATCAAAAACAAATGACGGGGTATCCCAGCAACCAACGTCTACATTTGGACTGGGTATCCAGATTTAAAGTATATGACATAATTTGGGTGCAAATCTGAAAGTATTTTGTGAAAAGTAATATATGACTTGGAAAACAAATTTATTTAAGGGAATATTTTCTGTCCCAGGAAGGAGCCGTTTTCAATTGTCGTTGTCGAAGAATTTAATTACGACTGTTTAATGAACAAACTCAATGTGAAGAAAACGTTTCCTCAACAATGTAAAACAATAGAATAAATTCCGGAACACCAACTTGTTTTAGAATTACTTTAGCAGCTCATACTTGAGTATTAATTATTTTAAGACTTTTGTCCAGTCGAAGGTTTTCGCAGTATACTGGGTGATGGGTGTAAGTACATTAAGAAAGGGGGTTTCAGGATTTATTTATTTTTAAGTAGATACCTATTTTTTATTTGAACAATATTTTTCCCTTATTTTTCTGCAAAATGTGAAATTTAATAAAGTTGTAAAATATATTTTTTTTGTAAGGGCGACTTTTTCATAGGATGAAAAATAGAAAAATGTACTTTCAATTCCATCTTACGTATACTGTCTATTTAAAACTAATGAGGCAGATAAATTTGAAACTTTGAGCTTATCTCTAATTTCCATATTTTGGTCTAAGATCAGATTTGTACTTACCAATAAAATAGGCTATTGATTATATAAAAAAACAGGGTTAAATGGCGTTCAAGCAATTTTTTTGCATGAATCGTTCAAAGGGTCATCTTATATGACCAATTTCCAGCCTCTTAAATTAGAGGGTGCAAATTGGAGATAGGGGTGAAAATGCACCCTTTTCAGTTTTTTAATTGTAGCTCGAAAACGAACCAAAATTTGGCTATAGTTCATAAGAAAAATTATTTAGAGAATTGAATTTCTCATGGAAATAGCTTATTTAAAAAATTTAAAAGGAAAATTTTATCCAAAAAAATTGTTAATAAACAATTTGAAAAAAAGCAAAATATTCGATTTTCTGATTTTTTTTTTACTTTTTTGGCTCTAGTTTTTTTTTGAGTAAAGATAGGTATAGGCTTATTTAAAAAATGTAAAAGGAAAATTTTATGCAAAAAATCATTAATAAACAATTTTAAAGAACGCAAACAATAAGATTTTTTGATTTTTTTAACTTTTTTAATAAAATAATTTAGTAAAAACTTGAGAATTTAAGTACAATAAAGTTTATTAATAATGCATATACAGTGTGTCCACGGATGGATTTGACAAGAGGAGAAATTCGTTTGTTTTTGACTTTATCGAAAAATGTAATTCCTTATAAAAAGTTCTACCCCTCGAAAAAATGAGATTGTCATACAAACATCTTAGATTATATTAGATATACAGGGTGCTCATAAATTAAAAAACACAAAAATACTCAAGAGAGAAGTACCATTATTTATTATTTTATACAACATTTTTATAAAATAAATCTGTTTATAACCTCAAATGATGTCCTAATATAAATTTTAAAATCAAAATTTCAGTTTTTTAGGTGGGAAGTACACGCTATACATATCTAGTAAAAGTCAAGTAAACGCGACGAAAATCGAAAAATTTGCTAAGTTTCAGCGGCCATATATCAGTCAATATTTATCCAAAAATATTTTACAACGTCTTGTTTTGAAGGAAATTTTATCTACTTTTTCTTCTATGAAGCAATGCCTATACCTATCTTTACTCAAAAAAAACTACAAGCAAAAAAGTAAAAAAAATCAGAAAATCGAATTTTTTGCTTTTTTTTTTCAAATTGTTTATTAACGATTTTTTTGCATAAAACTTTCCGTTTAAATTTTTTAAATAAACCATTTCGATGGGAAATTCAATTCTCTAAATAATTTTTCCTATGAACTATAGCGAAATTTTGCTCCGTTTTCGAGCTACAATTAAAAAACTGAAAGGGGTGCATTTTCACCCCTACCTCCAATTTCCACCCTCTAATTTAATAGCACTCCGCGGAAAATGACCATTTCAACGATTCATGTAAAAAAATAGCTTGAAGGTCATAGTTCTTTTTAAAATCCTATATTCAATAGCCTAAAATGGCATGGGATAGGTGGTATTCAATATACTAAATATTAAGTTTAAAAACAGACCCTTCGTCAGTCGGTTTTCAAATATAAAATGGAACGCGGGGGCTCTATACTTACCAGTTAAATGGAAAAACGTTCTTTATGACTATGACTAGAAAGTAAGTAGATTGAGATACTTGCTTGTAGATATTGAATAAAATACTTACAATTATATATTTCCATATCTCTCCCAATATGCAGAAACTTCCGTAAATTCAGGGGGTGATAGTACGACAAAAAATAAGAATTTTTTGTCCTATGAACTATATTATGTCTATCTCTTTTTGTCTTCGAGATACAGAGCGACAAAATAATTTTTTTAGAATTTTTACGAAAATTTCCAAACGGTGCGAAATATTTTTATAAAATTTGGTATTCCGGGGTTTTCATAGAGGGCGCTAGTTATACTACATTACATTTTAAGTTCTAATTATTTTAAGGTTAGGTTTTTTACCATTCGGGCTCCTATTTCTAATGTACAATTTTATTTTCTAAAAATAATGTCCTCTTGTTAGAACTTCCTAATGTGGACGGTTTTCGAGAAAAAGGCTTTTAATTGAACTCTTGCATAAATGACATGACCCACCAGGTATAGATTCGATTGCGTTTCGATACACCACCACCGCCTTCCCTGTATTCATTCGTATATTTACAGGAGCTCGCGTAGGCTCTAATTAATTTTACAATTTACTGAGAGATTCAGTAAATGAAAGCGAACAAAGGGCATCATTAATTTTCTCATCAAAAAGAGTGCAAAGTCACCGGCGCTGCGTGATGTATGCCCTCGCGGAGCTATTGCCCTCGGGTCGCCTTCCATATTTTCACTACACGTATCGGATGAACGCAATTTTTTTCCTATTAACTTTATGACCGTGAATGGAAATTAACACGCGTTTGAATGGCCGCTAGTTCTCTCTATTTCGGGCTCTAATTAAATTTCAACCGAATATCTCGTCAGTACCAAAAAACAGAAAAATAAAACATTCGTTTCTTTTTGTGATATCTAAGTACGTTTTGTGTTGAGAGAAATCGCAGTAGGCAGGGGTTCGGAGGTAGTAATTTTCTATAAACCCCACATTTTTTTTCTAAACCGGCTACGAATACGTTCCAGAACAATATATTGTAATGCATAGGCGCTACATAGTGAGGAAAAATGTTATTAACAATTTACATCGCAGAAAATCTTTGTTTTTTTTTTAAATATCTGGTTTATTTTAAAAGTATATAAGGACACATCTGGGAAAGTTAAAACAGGTATGTAATACTAAAAAGTATAAGTATGAAATTCTGAACAAAATACGGTATGATTCTACTCTTCTTTTCTTATTCAGCTTCTTCAGCAGGTGCTAGATAATTCTGTGAATTATTCTATTATCGATTTTTTTTGTTTTTAATTAATGCCAAAAATTTGCATATTTAATATCGGTTCTTATAAGAAATGCTACTATGCATACTCTTACAACCGAATTACAAGTGAAAAAATGCAAATCGTGAGAGGAAAAACGTAATTCAATTTGGAATAATAAAATAAAATGAGATATTTTCAAAGGAAGTATGTTTTTTCAAATCTTTTTTTATTTATAAAGTACGAACTTTCAATACAGGAAGTAAAAAATACCAGCAGCATATGAACGTGAAATATTTATAGTTTGCATCACAGCGCCTATAACAATCTTATGCGTCGAGATAAATTATGACCTTTTTAATATCATTGTTCATTTTAAAATTAACAATAATTTCATTATATAGTCGAGGAAAAACGGCCTTACCTCCGAAATCTGTGCAATAAGATGGATCGTGAGACTCATATCATTTTTTTGATTTTGTATGCATTCGATTCTAACATTTTCCATTGTTTCCATTGTCCGAGCTGTTCTGTACCGAGAAACCGTTCAACTCCCTTTCTAACCGACTCGTTGCGAAGGAAACTCGAACTGAATTTCAATTTTCCACATTACCCCAGTTAATCTGCTCTTTTTGAACGACTGGAACAAGGGCGATTGTTAATTCCGCTTAATGCGAAACACGTACGAGTACGAGTCACATAACTAGCAAAGTGCAAGGCATTTTCCAACTCGAAACTGCCCGAATAATAACTGCAGGTTGTCGGGGAACTCGATTAGTTTTACCGGTTGTAAAGCCATGCCTTATTTAATGGATTTGTTTTATAAATTCTAGATTTACTCTCTGGGAATAAACTAAACGCTTTGCTCTTTTATACGGGCTGTTAAAATTATGTGCTATCCCAGCTTTAGAGCCGTACAGGAAATTTGTCTGCGACGCAGATTTATAGAAAGCAATTTCGATTTAACTATAAATGAAAAAAAAATGTCTAAACATATACTGGTCGTTTATGTACTTGGCAGATCAGCAGCTAGCTTAGCAGATTCTGGCGCAGACATCAGGACTTCGAACTTTTGCAGGTTGGAAAAGCGACAAAGTAACTGAAGAAAATTCTCTCCAATTGAAAATCAAGATTGGAAACAAAATTTAACACAATTTAAGTAATTTATTTATTTAATGTTGTTCTTGTAAGTTTTTATTCATTTGAAGAATTTTATTAAAAATAAAAAATTTTAACTTTTTTTTTATTAAAAATTATGGATCAAAGATTATTGATAAATTGTTTATATCTCGTGAACCAATTAACGGAATTTAACTTTTTCTTTTTAAAAAACAAGCGTCTTTCCGAGTACCTACTTTAAAATTATAGTTTTTGAAAAAACTAAATTGCAAATTGATAAATGTAATCTAATTGTCTACAAATAAAAATAAATAAATAAAAAAACAGTGTTAACTAAATTTACTGTGGCCAACCTAATCAACCGATTTCAATTTTTCAAAAACCATTTGAAAGGCTGAACGGTCTTTTCTATGTGAAAAAATTTTCAAGTATCTAGATGCTTTATTTGAGGCTGTGCAACATTTTGAAAATTTGAAATTTTTTTTTAAAATAAAAATTATTTTGCGAAAATTATCAAACCGATTTTAATGAAATTTGGTGTGTTCTTTTGTTATATTCTAAAGTTTTTTTTACCAAAATTAGAATGCCCTCGGAGCAATTAAGATAAATTATTAATAATTATTATTATTATTATTATTATTATTATTATTATTATTATTATAATAATAATNTTTTCATCTTACATTTTAGAATACTCACATTTTTTAAATATAGCACGAAAACGAAGCAAAATTTCGATATAGTTCATAGCAAAAATTTTGTAGAAAATTGAAAAATTGTATGCAAAAAAATCGTTAATAAACAATTTTAAAAAAGCAAAAAATAAGATTTTTTGATTTTATTTACTTTTTTGACTTAAGTTCTGAAAATATTTATTTATTATTAACAAATAAAACTTTTGAAATAATTTTTTATTAAGTAAAGAACCAATTTGTTGTAAAAATAATAAGTATTATAATTATTTATTATGTTACAAGCGATGAAAATCTAAAAAATATTTAAATTTGACCGGTTATAACTCGGTCAATAGTAGTCTAAAAACTTTTGAAACCGCATCATTTTGAAGGGAATCTCATCTAGTTTTTTTGTATAGCAATTTTTTTTGCCTACTTCTACTAAAAAAAAAAAATTAATAAAAAATGTAAAAAAAAATCGAAAAATCTAATTTTTTGCTTTCTTATAAATTGTTTATTAACGATTTTTTGCATAAAATTTTCCATTAAAATTGACCTGTTTCAGCGATTTTTTTAAATTTCATCTAGGTACTTAATTATTCTGAATTTAGTAAATGTAATATTATAATTTTTTGGTTAATTTAGCGCCTAACAGAATATTTGCACATTTTAACCAACCAACACATATTTACTGAGTATTTTATTTAATGAATTAAGTCAAAACTAATCAACGTATCGTATTGGCATTTTGCACACAGAATCCATTAAGTTTTAAATAAATTATACAGGGCGTTTATTATGTTACAAGACGGGAATATTCAAGGTCACAATTTTTTTGAGGTTAGGATAGGATCGAAACTATTTTAAGTCAGATTTGTTTGCAACTTTCCCCTAAACTTTGCCCCCTGTTTGTACTGATTCGCGGTCTACTATAAACCGTAATTTAAGAAAGATTGTATAATTGCAGCAAACAATTTCCTTCTCGACAGTTCATTTCCTGTAGTTGATTGGTTTCATTCTTTTATAAACAGTAGCCAAAGTAATTAGAATGCATGTGTATAGTTGTTATTCGAAGCTAGAAATTGAATTCATCTAAGTTCTTCTGTTTAAATTGTATTGGGCTAAGATTTAACTAATTTCCGACAATGTTGGGCTCATTAGCTGTTTCATTAATGTTTAATTTATAATGTGTTTTTACATTTCACGTAAGGACACAACCTCCTAAATATTTCGTGAAAAAATGAAGTCGATAGTTTTAATATTAACTGTGATAAATGGTTTCTAATTCGTAAAATAACCGCTGACGTGTGGTATGACGTCACAATATGGCTTTCGTGCATTTTCCCGCGCTTCGTTTTCAATATTCATTATGAGGGAGAAATTGTTGAAAAAAACTTCTTATTTTGTGCCCATATTATAACGAGCGTTCAAATAAAAACGTGGTCAAGTTGGTTCTGAAAATTTGGACGTAGGGCGCAGCGTACAGCAAATGAACTTAAATGTCATCTGTCAAAGCGCTATATCGCCGCTATCAATTTGAATATTGTCGTTTTAAAAAGCGTTTAAAATGGTGTTTTCTCAAGAACAAACAGTGTTTATCATAGATTCCTACTTTAGAAATGGACGCAAGATTGATGGAATATGGAAGTATTCTATTGAGGAATGTTTCATAGAATTTCAAAATCAATTTCCCGGCGTTGTTGAGTACAAAATTTTTCAAAGTGCAGTTCAGCGTTGTGTCAATGTTTTTCGTGAAACGGGCAGTGTAACAAGGAAAGAAGGAAGCGGCCGACCTAAAAAGCGGATTGAAGAATTAAAAGAAAATGTCCAACAAATAATGGAAAATGCGCCAAGAACTTCTGTACGTGTTTTATCACAAATGGTGGGAGTATCAGTCGGTACCTGCCACACAGTGTTAAAAAAAGATTTGCGTTTGTTCTGCTATCGTTTAACTTGTCAGCAAGAACTTCATGAAGTTGATTTTCCGCGACGGGCTGTATTTTGTGAATGGTTTTTAAACAACTACGGTGAACTTCATAATATCACCTTTTTTTCTGATGAAGCCTGGTTTCATTTAAGTGGTTACGTAAACTCGCAGAATATGAGAATGTGGTCTTCTGAAAAACCAGATAACTTTTTTGTCGAGGTCCCTCTACACGCTCAAAAAATTGGAGTTTGGTGTGCTCTCAATCGAAGGATGATTTATGGACCTATTTTTTTTAATGGTACTCTTACTGCGCAAAGGTATAGAGAAGAAATTATCGCTCCTTTTGTTAACCAGCTGGAAGAAAACGAAATTACAAACTTTTACTTTCAACAAGATGGCGCAAGGGCACATACGGCAGGCGAGACGATGAATATGATGAGGGAAGTTTTCCAAAATCGACTAATAAGTCTCAATGCTGAACATGAATTTCCACCGAGGTCATGTGATATTACGCCGTGTGATTTCTTTTTGTGGCCTTACCTTAAAAACACTATTTTTGAACTGCCTATTCCTGATTTAAACCATCTGCAGGCTCGACTTATAGACAAGTCGATTCGTGAAATTAACAATACCCCGAGCATCTTAGAAAATGTCTTTAATTCTTTGAGGAACAGGTGTGAAAAGTGCTTGGAACAAGGAGGGGGACACTTTCAGCAGCTGCTTTAATTTATTGTTATAACAATGAGGGGGACACTTTCCGCAGCTCCTTTAATTGTTTGTTATTGTTATCACGATTATTCTTTAAAATAAAGTTATATAGTCATTAACGTTATTGAAACTGACAGCTGCTATACAGCTCGTTGAGAAATGAGGTTAAGTTGGTCGCTATAAGCTACTCCCTACGCCCAATGTGTCAGAGCCAACTTCGACCACGTTTTTATTTGAACGCTCGTTATATTGCGCAAGGTGGTAGCTCCTAGGTATGTTTAGTAGAATATTTTTCTAATTTTATTATAGCACTTATATATTTCTGTCGCTTACTTATATTTGTTTTTGTTTCTCATTTAAATGGAAAAGATTAAAGGATCAAAAATACTTTTATTGTCTTACATATAATAGCCGAATGAAAATAGACTAAATTGCGTGGTTACAAATCATTTGTTTATAAGTTTGAAGAAACAAATTAAGTTTCCTTATGATAATACTAGTATTTTTCTTTAATTCTATTTCAGTTATGTTTATTTTACGATTTTATGTATTCTTTTCCTCCAATGAAAATTCTACAAACTGGACGTGTCCTCAATAATTTTTATTCATTTATAAATCGATGAAATTTTATTTGTAAAAACGTAGAATATTAATTTCGCTACCCCTCGTTATAATCGTAAGAATGGACTATATTTACAATTTTTTTATTTAGTGAAATTTATCGCATTTCGTCCGTCTGAAAATCCTCCTCTATGGCGGAGCTTAAGAAAACGATTTTTATTGCACGTCCACTTGAGCATGAAATCGTCCCGTTTCGAGGGAGTTGATAAGTCTCCACGCATTTGTTATGATAAGGGCGGCTTTTAAGGACGAGACTGAAAGAAAAATTATTTGTTTATCGCGACCGCTCGCCGTAAGGACCTCGGAGATAAAAATGCTTAGTCAAATGCCGAATTATCATTTCTTTGCAAGCAAAGACCTTTTATTGTCAAATCGTTTGCAAGAAACGACATTCAAGTGACTGTTTTGCATCTGCATTTTCCTTGTCAACCGAAATATCTACACTGTGTCCCAAAAAAGCGTTGATAATGTGAATGAAAGAAAAAATATACAGGGTGACTCAGTATTTCGTTTCCTGCTATCAAAATAAGCAGATTTAACTAAAGATAGCTTCATCTTAAGTTGCTTCGCTTAGCCTCTAACTAGAGGGTATTAAAGTTTTTTTTTTCAAATAGCTTTGTAATACCTTTTAAGAAACGAGAACAAAAACAAATTTGTCGCTTGTAGTTGTTATTACCGGGTGAAAAACTTACTGCAACTGTTTATGAAACATAACGTAGAAAATTGAGCATAAAGTAATGAGTTTGTTCTAGAGATTGTCGTGATGAGATAGGACAGGTCATAGCTGGGCGCACATAAATAGGCAACACGGAATAAAAAGCCTTACTGCTCTACGTCGTATTAAAATATTTTATGTAGCTATTAAACCGGGCGGTCATTTTTTTTAATTAGGCACGAACGCTTGGGCGAATAGGAAAATATGGACGGTAAAGAAAATTATGATAATTTGCGTCGTGGTTATAAAACTTGGAGAAAATTAAACGTGTAACATAATTCAGAAAGTGTATGTTCTAGGCAGATTTTCTCGTCGTTTTGTAGATATAGTCCAGTCACTGAAACATTTTGGCTACCAATTTTTTCGGATGCAATGGATTGACGTGAAATTTGAACTGTAGCTAGGGAATAGCCCAAGAAACGAAAGTTATATAGTGCCGATGTGTGCTTTTACCCTAGGGGTGGATGCCACCCCTTCTGGAGGGTGGGATTTTTTTTATTAAAAATAACCTCACGATTCGATAGAGGCAAAAATGTTCTATAAGAATTTTTTGTACAGTCAATACTTTTTGAGTTATTTGCGCCTAAACATGTTCGTTTTTAGCCCAAAAATGCATGGTTTTGAGACTTTTTTCGCGAATATCTCAAAAACTACAAGTTTTATCAAAATAATTATCATAAGCAAACATGAAGGCAATTATATAGCAAAGAGATTGCTTTTTTAATTTTTATAGATGGTATAGAACCCGATTTATGACTCCCAGAAGTTGAAGTCAATTTCGAAGATAGCTATAATCTAACGTTCAATGTCCTGTAGCGGAAAAATTAAAGGTTTTTCGGGGAAAACTTATATAACACCTATTAAAGTTCTTGAAAAGACCTTTAAATTGAGTGGTGGTAGAAGTCGTTAGCATGAAAACTAATGATGTTACAATCAAAATAAAATGATTGTCTTGATTTTTGAGAAAAATAAATCGGTATTAAAATTAATGACTTGACGTACAAAAAATTAAACGTATTCCTTCTGCAATTTACTTTATTTATGTATTAACAGTAGATTCTGGGAATTTGAACGATTTTAGAAGCCTCAATTAAAAAAAAAAATTCATTTACTTTTGAATAAAATTTTTCAATTTTTAAAAAAATCGCCTTTTTTTCAAAATATTTCAAAAACTAACTAACTAAGTTATAAAAAAATTACATATTACATATTTATAAAAAAATTACATATTAAGATATTGTAGGTTTTTTCTTACTGAACAATTTGCTTTTTTTAAATTTTTGTATTTTAAATTTGACTGAGTTATGACCTTAGAAGCTCAAAACTAAGCTCCAAGACTGCCTTTCCTGAGCCCTTTTAGCTTACAAATCTAAAATACGAAGGGCTCAAAAAAATTGCAAATCGCAGAACTTAAAGTGCTTTAAATTCCCTACAAAATGGTTTTTTGAGTAAATTTATAACTTTAAAATTACAAAAGTTATGGTAAAAAAAATTATTGCATTTTTTCGGTAAAATTTTCGGAGCGGGTAAATTACCATCATCTTTGTGTATTTTGGAGCACTTGTGAACTGATTTGAGTAAGTATTTTAATAATATACATACACACACGTAACCATTTATAATGTATATAAATTTTTTTTTATTTAAAATTAATTTAATAAAAAAAAATTAATTCAATAAAATTTAAAAAAAAATTAATTATATCATCATACTCACATATAATTTTTAGGATTTTTCTATAACGGGTAGGGTATTTTATGAGGGGTAGGTCTTCCATAAGGGTTTTATGGGTGGTTGAAAAGTTGCAATATATCATAGATCATTTGAAAACCAATAAAAGTATATAAACATCTCAAGCTTTCAATAATATTTTATGTTATTATAAGGGATGTTTTTAAGGGTTGCAACTTTGTAATGAGTCGTAAGCTTTCTAATGAATAACAAAAGAAATGCAATACATTGTGAATGCACCAAAAGAATATTTTAAACTGTTAAAAACTTTTTTTTAAATCATATTAAAAAACTTGAAAGGACCTTTATCCAACATATTTGAACATGAATTGAATCTTTAAAATACGTAAATCTGCGATTTTCGAATTTTTTTCGTACAAGGGTAGTTTTCACCCCTAAATAGAAAAAAGCACGCATCTAGACAGGGAGCTTTTCCTTTATTTTCGCCTTCAGTGACTGGACTAATAATGAAAATGCCATAATGTATGTATACGGAGATAAAAATAAAATAAGTCTGTCCACTTTACGGATTATCATAATATTATGTAGTTATTTATATTTCATAATAACATAAATATTAGTACGAGTTTAAAAAGTCAATTGAATTTATGATTTCGTCCAATCCAAAGACATATTTATATCCTTCTAAATTCAGATATTTGTTTTAACGAGATTTTTTCGATCGTGTTTCCAAAGTTTGATTAGTTTGATTTCTCGATGGAAAACACCATGTCTTTACATATCGTGCTTTTTCAGCCATCCCATCAGTGCAAAAGTTTATTATATATTTAAAAAGTTCGAGTGTGGAAAGAGGGGGCGCCACGCACGAGGGAGAGGACAGGCGAATAACAACGAAAACAAAAAGATTCAAAGAGGATCAAATTTATACCGTAATTGAATTTGAAATCAACTTTGATGTCCCGAATTTAAAAGCTCCCGTTATGGAAAATATTTATCTTATGTTTATGTGTTTTACTCGCTTTTATTGACTTAGAGGAATTAAATTTTACGAGATCTGTCCATAAAGCAAGTGCCTTCTTGAGTCCACGAGCTCACCACATTTGAGTGTACAAAAGGAGGAAAAAAAACTGGAATGTTTAAAAACGTCGTATATTTGATTCAGGGATTAATAAAAATTTGTTTTTTCCCAGAATATTTCTACTCTACTTAATAATCTCTATGATTTATGAAGATTAATTCCACAGGTAAATCCAGTTTTTTTCTTAGCTTTGAAAATTTTCTTTGCAAAGTACAGGGTGTATAGAAGTTGTTGCATTCCTGTCTGGAAGAAGAATAAAGATGATGAAAAGTCGACAAAGAAAAAATCCTGTTTTTTTTCTTTTTTATTTGCCGACTTAGCGTCAGTTCTTTAGAGTAATTTTTTTTTATATTATCATTCTGCATACCCTTCACCGTCATAAAGTGTAATAAAATGTTTACTAATAATTTTTTAAGTTCTCAATAGTCCAGTCGAATCATAAATTCGACTGGGCTATTAGAATTTCAGTCGAAATATCAGATCCTTAATTTTGTAACACAACTAAGAAGCGTTTATTTTCTGAATATTGTTTTTACATACTAACTTTAATTTATGCTTTTCGATATATTAAGGAGGTATATCGGGGTCCGAGGGAAGTGAGGATCGCAGGGGGAGTCCTATACTTTTCTTATGGGACTAAAACCCGCTTCCAACTTGAAAAAATTAAATTCTATTGAAATTATTTACGATAAACATTATCTATATAGCAAAGAAATCTACCCAATATGCACATAGCATACATATTGAAAATTAACATAAAAATATCATATTTAAATAGTTTTAAATTATATTTAATGAACGCATAAACACTATGTAGATGTGGCAACAGCGTTAATAATTGAGTGCAGTTGTACACACTGCGAACCTACAGACTTCGGACATCGGAGATATTGCGCGTCAAATTCGGGTAAAGATGCGTACGCGTTCAAAAATGTATTGTGTGTAAACTATGTACAATATAATTATTATATATAGCAAATATATCGTATTATCCTCGCGAAGATTTGTATCCTTTATTTAAAATCCGTAAATCATGTGAACTGGTAAAACAACGAGAATTATGTTAATTTAGTTCTAAAGAAATGAAATGACACTCGCGCCCATCTCTCGTCCAAGTCAAAGAAAATGTTGGATGCAATTTTGAAGGTTCTGTGATAGAAATTACATTATTACTCACTGTTCGTGTTTTTAATCTCTATTTTAGTAATGTTACAAAAGTTTTGCAACTATAACTAATTTTTTAGATATAAAGTTTGCTGAGAAATATTTATGTTCCTTTGTTATTCCGTACAAATGCTTTTATCTCAAGTATTACTAATTATATTAATCAAGTAAAGAAAACTTTATGTAACCCTAAATATTGCTGGGTAATGATTACGATGTTTTTATAAACCATTAAATATATTAAAAGGATTTATCAACTGTATTTTTTATTCCAATAAATATATCACAGCTTCCTAGTCTTTTTTAATTAATGTAGTTTTTTAAAAACATTACAAAAAATCATCTGTTGTGGATAATTTACTGTTGATAACAATGTACATGGGATTTAGGAAAAATGTATATGTTTGAAATCAATTTCGTTTCTATCGAGTCTTTCAAATGTATTCCCTCCTTGCTGTCAGCTGATTGCGACGTTGCCACATTAATCCTCAAGTCAGACAGAAATGCAATTATTGGTTTCTGTTTCTAATTAATACAGCTGTACTATGTTCAAAACTTACAATAGTTTTACATCGAAAATAAGATAATACTGTGTACTATCTATGGAAAAGTTTTGTTTCGCAATTTCTACATTTTTTTCTCAGTTATGGGCAAAAAAGAGCCGCACCGTCCATCTTCGCCTTATAAACCTATGTTAAAATGAACAACTTTCAACAACAATATCTCGAAATCTAGATTAAAAAAAAAATCAAAAAAATATGATGCACAGAGGGAGCACTGGGTAATACGCTATATAAATTTCAAGTACATCTGTGCATTTGAGTAAACACGATATACCTCCTTAAGAACACACATTTATTTTATTAACACGTTTATTTGTCATCGGTACATTTGCTCGACCATCACCGCGGCCGATCGTCGCCCTGGTCAAAAGCGGAATGTTAAATATTCACTTATTTACTTTACACCGGCAAATAGGATGAGGACTCGCCAGAAAACATTCCATTTTGGTAATGGAATTGCTCGCCCCGGGACAAAGTATGGCGAGGGTCGCCCTTGTTAAGGAGAAAACTGCAAACAATATTTAAAATTGCTCTCAGGCTCCGAAGAAGTCTGCTCCTTAGTTGTTTTTAATAAATTAGTCCTTTTTTTTTCAACGCTCACGACAATCCTGACGTAAAAAGAGACATTAAATCTAAAGTATAAAGATATTTACTGTCTCGTGAAAAGAGGGACATCGCAGGGGGCTGGTTTCAGATATTTTTTCAAGGTAGGGCTTTTATCAGCGCTGGCTTTGCTGAAATTTGGGAAATTTCAACGTGAATGTTATTAAATTTGCATATACGAAGTAAAATAAAAAATAATGTTTACAAGGCGTTTGGAGAAAGGTATAAAAAAGAACCACTAATGGTTTTGAGCGTCCAAAACGTTTACAATGTATATTTAACGCCGTTAATATTGCAAAAGCTTTGCCTTGAAATTATTTCTCCTTCACAAATCTTAGGGAATCTATTTTAAAGTGACTGTATTAATTTTTAATTTCCTGGGAACTTTTGAGAGCTACTGAGAATGAAACATAACTTTTAATTTTAGAAGGATATTATAATTCAACTTCGTCTTAAAGTACCAGATGGAAATATCACAATTGTACTATGAGAGCAAATCGTAAGAAGTGGAAACTGGTTTTTTATTATTAAATTTAGGACTGCTACTGATAAAACTTATCGTTTATTTTGCTATATTATCCGATATGAAACATACATACCTACACTGCAGACACTATGTATATTTTATCACATGACCTACCTATACTTTCGGTTCCATCCATTACAATTCTCTGAGTGGTAAATAAAAGTTGTCGAAGGGATTCAAGCCGAAAAACAAACAATAGGAGGCAGAGGCGTATTCCGAAAGACTTTCTTAACATGAAAGTTGTTCATTGTTACATTTTTGTCGTGATTTATTGTGAAAGGTATTAGTAACGTTTGTATTGTTGAGGAAGGACCAACAAAATTGATCATCCAATTTCAATTCTGAAAAAAATATCTGCATTGATTTTTAACTGTCTCGAATAAACAATGTTACTCGAAACGGAATAATAAAAATTGTGTGTCAAAATGATGGAACAAATTCATATTTTTTCCAGTTTTTTTCCCCTATTTTTTTTTTCTTGATTCTGAAAGATCGTTTCATTGTCGATCCGACAGTAATAAAATGTTGCCATCTTACATAGGAAAGTTTTCGAGTAAATGGCGATTGAATGTTAGAAAACGTACCCATATGGTATCATCAGGAATATCAGGGTCATTATCGTTAGAAAAAAATTACTGCAAGCGCTGGAACAAGGTCATTTTGTAAAAACTCTAAATATCTTTCTCCTCTAAGGGTTCCTTCAAAGAAGAAAGGCCCTACTATTCTGTTGTCAACTATTCCAGCCCACACATTTAATTTCTGTGGGTGTTGGGTATGTGTCTGCCATCCAATGAGGATTTTCTCGACTCCAATACCTGCAAGTTTGACGGTTCACTATACCATTGAAACAAAACGTGGCCTTGTCTGAAAAAAGTATTTGCCGGCGTAAATCTCTATTTACTTGAAATAAATCCATCATAATTTCGCAAAAGTGTAAGCGGCGGTCGGGATCGTCTTCAGTGAGTTCCTGCACAAGTTGACTTCTGTAGGGATGATATTTTTCCTGCCTCAGGATACGTAGCACTGTGGTCTGACTAATTTCATTGTTTAATGCAACCAATCGTGAAGTATTATGAGGATTATCTCATTGATTGTGATCTTCACTAACGCCTGGACGTCCATTTTTTGGAATATCTACAACATTGCCAGTTTCTCTAAATTTAGATTCTATCTTACTGACTGTTGATTGGCTGATACGACGATCTGGATGTTTTTCATTAAATAAATCGCAAACTTCCTGCTGCGTTCTAGTCTTATCCCCGCATCCGATAAGAATTAAAATTTCAATTCTTTGTGTGACAGTTAAATGTGCCATAATACTTTAAATTCAACAATAATTTTTATAACGCTTACAATACTTAGAAAGTCGGTATGACAGTGACACTTTGTAAAGATTTACACCTACGTGATCCATAAAAAACTTCAGGCATTTCGAAAAACTAAATTTGATAACGTTTTTGCTTTATTTTAATTGATTTGGGTTTTCTAACATTCAATCGTCATTTACTCGAAAACTTTCTATGTAAGATGGCAACATTTTAATACTGTCGGATCGACAATGAAACGATCATTCAGAATCAAGAAAAAAAATGTCGATGACGTTAAATGTTTGTGGCAGCCCTGCTTCTCCAACTTCGTTTTTAAAAAAACTGCATCAAGCGAAGTTGTACACCTACTAAACAACACCCTGTGTGCCAGATTCGCGGTAAATGCGACTTTTATCGTCCCCATCATTAATCACAGCAACGTTATTTTTTCATCAAACCCGAAAAACCGCAATATATCCCCCAAAAATTCGCCCACAAATCTAATATATCACTTCAGCGGTCATTAATAAAAGTTGCAAACAAAATTTGGATTGGGTATTTCGGTTCCTTAATGAGATGTTTGTGTGTCAATCGATAAATCTATCTTCATTCCGGTGCCATGGTATTCATAAGTTATGAGGAATGCCTACATTAGCGTGTCACTTTGAGGGAAATTTGTTCGAAACATCGCTGAAATTGAAATATGTCGGTAAAACTCGCATTTACTTTTTTTCGTTATATAAGATCCATTAAAAAATATACATTACTGATGCCAACGGTTATAAATATCTTGCCAAATCGTAAAAAATGAATTAAACCGCTACCCAAACGGCTTCAGAAAATAGATTCGACTTTACTTAGCCAAGGCGAAACCCTTGAATGTGATAAATGATTTTTTTTAAGTAACTGGCAGGCAGGATGTCTGGAGTTGTGTAATATACAAGAAGTTTTTATTTATAGTTCAAGTTTTGTTGACGCTGTTAACGTGAAGTGGTGTTCTTTGAGTTTGACTTGGATAGCTGTACAGGGTGTCCCTGAGGTAGTGTTACAAACTTTAACATTACATGAAAAAAAAATTCTGTGTCCCTGGTTTTTAAAATTAATACCAACTTTCAGTTGTTTATTTAAATAATTATTGTTTAAACAATTTTATAATATTTAAACAAACTTACTAGTATTACCTGGTACAACATGCAAAAATTTTGGTCGTGAATATTAACATAGTAAATAAATAAACATAATAAATTAAACATTTTTTAAAGTACTGTTTATCGGCATATCAAAAGTCCAATAATTAATAATAAAAGGTAATTGAAAATATGATAATTGAATTTTTTAAGTTGCGAGACATCGATTTAAAATAAAAATCATCGAAATTGGTCCATTAGAAGCTGAGATAATTGATTTTTCCGAGCGTCGCAGTTTTGAACTCGAGAATTCAGATCGGAGTAGCTGTGTGTTTGCTCCCCCCACCACTGATACCTCATTGATTTCACGCGGTCTTGAATATCTTTGAGTGATATTTTAAATGGGACGCCCGTGATTGCAAATTTTGAAAATTTATATCTGGAAAGTACTCGGAATGACAAACCTATTAGTTAAAAAAACAGCCCTTACACCCTTACAGTTTTGTTGTAAATAAGGGTTAACTTCAACGGGCTATAACTATGAAAATAATGGGCGAATCATCGTTTTTTTTTCAAATACTCGTCTTTCCGAGTACTTTCAAACCATATTTTAAAATAAAAAAAATTTGAAATTAACATTAAATTATTGCAATTGTTTTTAAGCGTGAAAATTGCGAAAATGTTTAAACAATCACCACGGCTCACTTAATCGTCCGATTTGAATTTTTCAATATGTATTTTAAAGCTTGAGAGCTCTTCTTTTTGTGGTGAAATTTTCAAGTATTCAAAGGTTTTAGATTTTTAGAAATTTGATTTTGAAAATTTTTTAATAAAAAAAATTTATTATGTAAAAACTATTGAACCGAATTGGATGAAATTTAGTGTGATGATTTTATACACTAAGAAGTTTAATTGGGAAAAGTATGAAGTATTATTCAAGTGTCTGAAAAAAATTGACAAATAAACTAGCATTTTTTGCAATTTTTTAAATGATTTTTCCGATTTTAACAACAATAATTATTTTTTCGAATTACAACTAACTATCTTGTTCAAAATTTAATTACAAAACTTTTTTCCTCTTCCATTTTTGTCTAAAATGAATAGTTGCTGACGAGAAATCCAAGAAAAAAATGAATTTTTTGCTATTTTTTTTATACATTTTTGCAATAACAATTAAGAGCACGTTTTTTTTATTTGCATAGAAAAATTATCATTTCTGATGTTATTTAGAAGCCGTTAAAGCAAAAATCTCCGATCATATGCGTTTTACCCAACCCGAAACAGATATCGCCTGGACTATGAACAATATCGTCCTAAGAGTCTCAAAAGAAAAACCACGAGCTATTCAAATGTAGTGCGTCAGTCAACGCGTTAAATACAGCGTACAATGTTGCCATATTTCCTTTCATTGGATCAGATGTTTGTTCAAATTTGTCAAAACGTTATATATTCATTCCATTATCTCAATAATTACATTGTAAGTGCATATTTTTATTGTTTTAAAATGTTTAGTAATATTTAATTCTTTAATTACAATTTTATTTTCCCGATCCTAACCATTTTTAAGAGCAATATTCACGTTTGATTAAAGTTTTTATAAGAGCCTGTGTAAAAGAGCATAATTTTTAATATCATTTTTCAAAAAAACTGTATTGGCAATCGATCTGATATTTTGACACGAGGCAGTTGGCATATTTATTAACAAATTTCAATAATTTTGAAAACTTTCTTACCATTTTTTTTCGGTATCGAACCTCCTTAAACTCGATAATTCTTTAATGCAGTTAAAACAAAAGGTGATGATAACAATAACTAAACTTAAAAAATTGAGGCAAACAATCTATTCTCTATATGACCCCCCCCTCATTTCAAGACACAACCAATCTTCGCCTGACTTCTTTGTGGGCTGTGTTTAACATTTCGCCGTTTAACTCATTGCAAGCGTTTGTGATGTTTTCTTTCAAATGATTAATATCTCGCGAAGGTGTTTTGTAAACCTTAATTTTTAAACACCCTGTACATCTGAATTGATCCAGAATTTTTTTCATAAAATGACAAAGGTAAAGAAGATTTTTCTCTTGCAACTTCAGCTGTTTCATACAAAATTGTAGTAAAGTTAAGTAAGTACAACACTTTAAAAATGACAGTCATGTTTCTAAAGCACATGGGGTTTTCAGGATTCTGGACGCTCCTTTATTCCTGTTCCATTTGCAGTTCAAACAATTTTATTGTGTTGTACACAACCGCTTCATCCATTGAACGCCGCTGAGTGCTTTTGAATAACTTGATTTATGTCTGCTCCCTACAACTGTGTGGCTGTGCATATTCCCCGTCAGCCGTTTCAAAAATCACACCGACATCCCGTAAAAATTCATTGTTTTATTTATTGGTTCAATCGGCCGTAAAAATTTAGAGCCTCGATAGATCAGGTTTTATGGATCGAGGCATCAAGTCTATCCTCGACTACTTTTGTATGCAAGAGATATTTGGCGCCCGGCGATTCGAGTAGTTTCAATTAAAAGAAAAGTGTAATCGGGAGTATGACGTCAAAAAATGTAACTCAAATACTGTAAACTGTAAGCCATAATTGTAATAACGTTATTAAATAATTCGTGGATGCAAAACTTTTTTGCTAAGTACGACACAAATTCAAAACTAGGCGTCACATTAAAAAGCAACAATATCGGCTTACTCAAAGTTTGGAACGATAAAAAAAAGATTAGCAAATGTTTCCTACCCATTAACAGGTACCGCGACTTTTAGAAAAAGTTTGAATCGCGACGATGCTGAAAAGTTGTAGTCGTAAGTTAGTTTTAATGCTTTGAAAATCGTGCGCATTTGTGCCAGCTTTAAAACAAAGCGTAATAACTGAGAGCTTTGCGGATCCATCTAAAAACCACTGGATAATATAATAATGAAATGTATATATGTATATATTCAGTAAAATAGAAAACGCTGTACATGTTTTATCCTTTTCTGCATTTCGTACTTTATAGTCGAGTTGGATGAATCGTCCGAAGTGAATTTGAGGTTTTTTTTTATTTGTAGATACAGAAATAGGTATTATTTTATTTTAAAGTTGCAACGCGGATTAAAGTTGAATATTTAACTCGTATACAATTTTTCTAAGGTTTTTCTCTCTAAATAGTACAAGTTGTTGAATTTGCATTAGTCACTAGAAACCAATATACTTAAATAATTTGAATACTATATTTGAAGACCGCTGGATTGATACAATAGGACCCATACATTGGCCGCCACGATCCCCAGATATTAATCCACTAGATTTCTTTTTCTGGGGTTTAGTAAAAGACGAAGTTTATTTAACATCGTCAAATAACACTGATCAGTTGAGAGACATAATTAGTACCGCAATAAATAATATTCCAATTAATGTTAAATTAAATGCAATTAGAAGATGCGATTTATATTCGTATATCGTAAGAAATGGACAACAGTTTTAATAGTACTTTTAAATTTCACTATTCATTTTACATTTTTTGTTTGCATTTAATATTGTATTGCACAATTTTTTGTTTATTAACATTACCGAGTTATTGTTAACATACATATTTTTCCTATACCTTAACTGTCTTAAATTTGCTTCAAGTTTTTCAATTTTTCAAGTTTTTAAATGATTTTTAAGGGTTGAAAAGTAATTAAATTTCATAAATTATGTTTAAAAAACATGAAAGGAACTTTATCCAACATATTTGAACATGAATTGAATCTTTAAAATATGTAAATTTGCGAATTTCGCATTTTTTTCGTACAAGGGTAGTTTTCACCCCCAAATAGAAAAACGCACACATCTAGACAATATAACTTTTAAAGTGGGGGGTCAGATGAGCTTGTATGCAAATTTTCAGGAAAATCCATGCTATCCGAAAATATTGGGAGCTTTTACTTTATTTCCGCCTTCAGTGACTGGACTATAGGATAACGTTGTCGATATAAATGTAAAGTCGCTGTTTTTTTCTACATTCATAAAAAAATAACTTCTTCATTAAAATTATTCATTTTGTTATAAGTTGAAAGGTGACAGCAATTACAAACAATCCGATATGTGACAGATAGCCGTATGCAAAATTGTTTTTCCAGCGTCTTCTATTTTGATATGATTTAGAAAGCGAGCACCGTAAACTAAAGTCAAAGGCTGAAAGTTCTCTTTTTTTTTTCTCAAAAATTTCGTTATGCAAAGGCATACAAATTTCATATGCTTGGAAAGAAAATAAAAAAAATATATCAAAACCCATAACATCCCATTTAACAACATATACTTTGCAGTAAAAAAAAATTGGTAATCGAAGCTTTTACAAAATGATGAACGACAATAAAATCATCCTCATTCTTAACCCTAACCACCGAAACACACATTTTTTCCTCTTCTGCTTAATTTCCTTAAACTAGTCACTAACATTGCTGGCAACCGCGATTCTATGTAAATGTCTAACTAAATCAATGCAACTATGAAGTAGGGAAAAAAACATTCACATTTATAATAACTCTACGTTTCAGCCTCAGGAACAGCTTCTACGATTTTATGCTTCATTCGCGATGATTGTCCACAGCGCAGCATATTGTCGTGGAATAACAAGATTGAGCTTATTCAATCAGCAAGACAGTTCGAGCTGTTGTGGAACTAGAAGATCGGGTATTGGCTTATAGGGCGACAGAGCCTCACGTTGGGCGCCATGTCGCAGAACAGCTAGTTTAGGCTCTCCAGCTAACTGCGGATCGCCATTAGTTCCTTGATTATAATTCGATGATGTCATCATGTATCATATAGTTGTCGTCCTCTATTGTGTAGGGTCTCCGCCGACTCAAAACCATGCGCGGCCTTGCTACGTTACTCTTACGATTTCCGCTCACCTGAATGTGTTGGTTTACATCTGCTGTGGTCCACAGTGACCCCTGTAAATACGCCCAACATCGCCATAATACGTTCCAGGTCGTTCCGGCGGCATTCCAAATTTAGAACCCCGATAAAACAAAAACCCCAATTAGACATTGTTCCCCTAGCCCACAACATTTGCGGCGGCATGTAACAAAACAGAATGCAAAGCTCTCGTGGCTCCCGTACGAGGCGTGCGAGGCGTTATTTAATAATACGTCACAAACTGTTTTGTCACGAAGATACAAATGTTATACCTACCTACTACCCGCAGGATTATCGGTCGGGCGAGCGTGTCCTGGGAGCAGCGCTCCTCGAGGGTGCGATAAATAAGGCGTTTCTGTTGCGGCAGTGAATATGTAACGGTTTCATTAATAATATTAATAACAACAGTACTGTTTTTTGCTGGAAACTATGGTAGCTCCGTGCACAGGAAATATTAGGAGATCGTGTAGTTCTACTATAAACGTACGTATAGTCTTTCCGAAGTCAGTTGAACATGTATAAAAACGCCTAGCAATAAAATTTAATTAGTTTCATAGGCGTCCCTAAAAAAGTTTTGTGCTAAAGGTAAAAAAATTATAATAAATTGTATACAGGGTGTTGCATCACGAGAGGGACATGGCTTAATGGGAGATAGTGGACATCTAGGGTAACTACAGTCTGTTTAGAAATGAAAGAGAGTAATAAAAGCTTATTATGTATGCAAATCGTAAATAAATGTAGTACTGGTGCTTATATTCAATATTTTTATATTATGTATTTTCCGTATAGATGAGGTCTACTTTTAACAAAACTTTGTGCGATCGGACTGTACTAAATTGTAGCAGGTAGCTAAAATTTAATCCCCGACAATCCGTCTTTGTCTATGCCGCTTCAATTTCTCGGTCCATTTCTCTTATAAGTAAACAATATAAAAACAGCATTTCAAAACATGAGGCTACTTTAAGCATCATAACCGGGTTAAGAGGGTTTTTAGTAATTCAAATAAAATTATTCAATATTATTATCAAAATATTTATTTAAATTTAATGAATAGACTTTTATTCCACACAAAAATATATGTATTTTGAAAATTCAAATTATGGTGAGTAAATGTAGTGTTGTATAAATGTACAATAAAGAAAATAAAAAAGTAGGTATATTAAAATTCATCCTCTGAATATTCTGATGAATTATCTTCGTCTCCTAGATTGATAACGATAGGTTCCACAGTAACGTCAATTAAATTATCGAGTTCCCACATTTTCTCCTCTTCTTTTTGTACATGATGTATACATCTTTGCCAGTTATCTGCAGTTACTCGTTCCAAGGAATTTTTTAACAAAATTTTCACGTCACTTAATTTAAACGTCGTATTATTTCGCGCTACATCTCCTTTTACCTGCGCCCAGACTAATTCGATTGGGTTAAGTTCACAGTGATAAGGTGGTAACCGTAGTACCGTTATTTGGCGATTTGTTGCCATTTCATCGATAACATATTTTTTCTGATCTTTATTAAGATTGACAAGTGTCAAAAGTTCCTTTTTCACCATATTTGTTTCAAAAGAAATGTTTTTTCCGGATAACCATTGAATTATATCGGCTTTCCTCCAAGCAGTCGTAGGCGTCCGCTCGGTCTGCCGTGAATGGTAACTGGCATTATCCATGACAATTACAGACCCCGGAGGAATAAGATCCAACATCTGTGTAAAATACTCTTCGAAAACATCTGCGTTCATGTCTTCGTGATAGTCACCTGTATTTTTAGATTCAAATAAAAGTAAACCGCCATCTACAAAACCACTGGCACTACCTATATGTGTCACTATTAATCTTCGCCCTTTACCTGAAGGTGCCTTGAACCCTGTTGAAAGTCCATCCAAAAATGCTTGTCGAAAACTTTTTACATTTTTATCTTGCCATACTTTTGTTACAGTATATCCCTCGTTGACCCAAGTTTCGTCTAGATAATAAATATTCCTCCCTTCGTCACGGAATTTTCTAATTGATCTTAAGTAGGATCTTCGCCAACAAATAATTTCATCTTTATCGATAAGAACTGACTTCCTGTTCTGCTTTTCCCAGCAAAAATTCAACTCTCGTAAGACGGCCCATAATTTGCTTCTACTGATTTTTGGCAAATCGTTGTCCTCTGAAAGTTCACTTAAAATTTTGTTTAGCGTTGGTATTTCTTTTTTAAAATAAAATGAGTGTACTTTTCTGCGAATGACATTTTTGAAGAAATCATCTATAACGACTTTTGACCTCCCTGTAGATGATTTTGGGGGATTTACAGTATCTTGTTCATTTTTTGTTTCCTTTAAAAGTCTGTAGATAGTCGATTTTCCAATCCCTGTCATTTTTGTTAGCATTAGTGTTACCCGATAATTACCTGAAACGAAATATTACCATGCCCATGGCCGGTTCTTATCTCGCGGTTTTATTACTCTCTTTCATTTCCAAACAGACTATAGGATCGCCTACAGAAATAGCTTCTTGGCCATTCTTTATTGAGATACAGGGCGATTTATGATTTTTGGTCAGAACTGCTTTATGTCATAAGTCATAACTTTGGTAGGGAATGGAATAATGGGTTCATATTTGGTAGGGTTAATGCACTCACGATACTTCATGTATGCATGTAAGACAGCAAAAAAAATCCAGGTCTGGACTGCAAAAATTGTAAATTTTTTGTGCATTGATTTTTTTATTTATGTCCTCAACCAATTTTATTATATTGATGGTTTCATGGTCTCTAAAATGCCATGTTGTGATAATATTAGTAAACAAAATATCCCTTTTGCAATTGTAATATGAATGATTAATAGAAGGTGCCTATAATAAATTAAAATTACGTGAATCACATCAAATTCCGCATTGCTGCACTGCACTGCTAGTCCATTTGTTGACAATTGAATTTATGGCCGGGTCGCCTAGTGCGGCTGTGTTTGTGTCGCGTTTGCCCACGCGCTCATTCTTCAATTGGACGACCAGACCTGTGTATGGGTACTGCGAAATAAAGATGGGAACAAGTTTTTCAAATATTTCAATACCGAGTTGCTGCGTCAGCGACCGAACTTGGTACATACTGCCAACCTATTGGTTCTTCAATTCATATCAAAATTTTTACTTTCTCGTCAAATTTAACGATATTTCGAAGCAGTTTTCTAAAAAATGTTGTTTAGTACACCGTTTTGAAGGAGCTTTTGCATCCTCGAATGATTTTTTTACTCGCTGCGTACTTCGCATCCTGAAATAAAAAATAACTGTTTCTATCTTATTACTTCGACGAAGTGGAGGAGAAATGTCCGGTACTGGAACTACTCGAAGAAAAAAAATTTACCTTCGTAACAGAGTTACAAAGTTTTCCTCTTTCTGGCGGTAGGCACCCGAGTTTCGAGTCTTTTGATGGCCTTAAGTTGATTTGTCTACATCAATACCGAGCTGAGAAAGTAAAAAACGGAGGATAAATAATTTATGTTCGCCGTTCCACCTCTAGAGATGCCACATCGAGATACAGGCAGCAAAAAGGTTCAAAGTGTAAGGATAATTCGAGTAAAAATCCCCTTCGAGCGTTGACCCCGTCGTTTCGCGGTCAGTCCTCAAATATTTGAGGGAACTCCTTACAAAGGCATTACTGCAAATCCTGCAATTAATTAACACAGCAAGAGAGCAAACGGATTCTTTAAATGTATAAGTGTTTACACAATTCGGCGGGTTATAATTAGATATAAAAATTTTTGCATTTTATTTAAATTTCCCGTCACTTATCCTCATTCATACTCTATTGCGCTGTTGCCGTTACTCCTTCGCGTTTATTACTTGACGGACGACAAGTCAGAACTTCTTGTGTTTTATAATAATTTATTTCTCCCATAAGAACCGATGTTAAATATTCAAATTTTTGGCATAAATTAAAAACAAAAACAGTCGATAAATAATTCGACAATTATTCGCAGAATTTGATTTCGCATTGCGATTTCGCGTTATTGGCTGTAATTTCTCGTAGCATCCTATCCTCCTTATAGCCCAGTTACTGTAGCTGAAAATATAGTAATAGAAATTAATATAATTTTTTATAACTGCATCGATTTTTCTCAAAATTTAGAATTAGGCTCATCTTACCCCCCACTTCAAAACTTATATATGCGCTAGGTGTGCTTTTTGTTCTTATGGGGTGAAAACCACCCCTTATTGAAAAAAAGAAAAAATACAAATTTAAGCATTTTATGTAATCAAATCTTTCTTATTTGTGCAGTATGAGTAATTTCATGTGCTATCTAACATGAAACTTAATGTATCCCAAATTTTCAACCCGGAAAAACCTTTAAAAACCACCCCTTTGGATAAAAAATTTTGTTTTCAACTTGAAACATTTTAGTCATGCAAATTAAAATTGATTCCTTGATTAAAAAATCTTTTTTATCGATTGCAACCCTTGAAAAATACCCCTTCTTTCGAAAATAAAATGAAAAAATATGAAAAAGTAAAAACATTTTAAACGTGCATTCGTATTAAATAAATATTTATTTCCTTCTTATAAAATAATTTTGAATTGATTGCAACTTTTCAATCCTTATTAATTAATACTTTAAATAACTAGATAGATTTCACAGGGTCTAACGACACTTAGAGTGTATGATAATTCAATAAAGAAAGAAATCTAAATAAAAAAATTTGATAAATTTGGAACGAATACACTGAAGATGAATTTTTTGAGACAAAACGTCTTAATCTGGTTCGGGCTGAGGCAGTACAGTATTGGGGGTCATGAAGGCATGCAAAAAATGTAATAAAATTTATAGGGTCGTACCTATTTAAAAAAATGAAGTTGATGATGGTCCTGGAGAGACGAAACGTTACATATCAAAATTGATTATGCCATTCGATAGAGGGCAAAAAGTGGCCATGAGAAAGTGTTCTTCTTTTTTCCATATCACCTCAAACAAAGCTGAAATGAAACAGAAACAGATTTCCAAAATTTCGTTTTTTTTTCGAATATTTCGAAAACTAATTATGTTAGCCTTGATATTTTAGAGACATAATGTTGGTCCCCTGATTACGCAACTTTGCCCCCATTTAAGCTAGTTCGTATCTCTTATCGTTTTCGAGATCCCTGTAGCGAGAAGCGAATTTGTAACAGCCTGTATATGTGTGTGTGTGAGGGTGTGTGCGTGTGTCTAGTATAGTCTGTATTATAATATAGTACTGGTTTATTCGGATATACACATACTAAATACGTATACAGGGTAGGAAAGTACCGATGGTCTATCTGAAGTTACGTGAGAGCGATAAAGTAAGCCATAGAAATCCATGCGATAGAGAAGAATGGCTATAATGAAGGCGTCTCTTAGTCACCGCCCGTATCGCCCTTCCACAAATAAGATCCACTTCTTATATATATACAAAAAAGATCTAAATGCTTCAAAATTCTTGTTTGACCTAAATTTTCTTAAAATTATCACCTATACACGTGTTTATTTTTTAACTTTCTTACTTTCTAAGATTTTTAATCGAACAAAGGCTCATTTTGCAGGGAAATGTAAGGGCTACGTGAACTGTTGTGTTGATCTTTTTTAAGCCCTTCATTTTTAAGTTTGAAGGGTTTAAAGGGCTTGAAGAAGGTGGTTCTCTCATTCATATGATAACTTAAAATGGCGATATCTCGATTAGTATTAATTTTAGAGGAATAAAAAATAAAGCAAAATCTTCAGCTAATTTTTTTTACTCTTGTATTTTTTTCGTACACCCTTTAATTTTTAAGTTACAGCGTAAAAATTGATTTTTTTTCACAAATTTGAAAAATTTACATTTTCAAAAATTAAGTTCTTTTTCGAAATCATGCTTTGTAAGTGAGCCAAAGACCCAGAACATATTATTATAACATAAATGAAGAAATCTGTAAATGGATTGGATTTAATTTTAATCTGTCGCCGAAGGCACTGATTTGTTTATTAATTTTTTCTTAAAAAAATGAGACTATCATGTTATTTCGATCATATTTCCGTTAATTTTGATTCTAAAGACTTTTAAAACAGCTAATTTTAAAAAGGTTTTTCAAAGTACTTTAAAAAAGGTTCAAACAGTTTTTTTCCTAATATTTATGGTTTTGGCGTTATTTAACGTTAACCGGTTCCAATTTAGTTTTTAGCTATAACATATAATAATGTTTAAAAATCCATAAGTCGGTTTATATTGCAATTAAAGAAAAACAAAATAATGCCATTAGATTTGTTTTTTATTACCTTTATTTTTGTTCATTACAACTTTTTCGTTAAATCCAATGGTTTCAGAGTTATTTGCAAAAAAATGTCCGAAAACAAGCACTTTTTCAGTAAAAAATCGACATTTTCAATGACGAATTACTCGGAAAATATTGGATTATCCAAAAAACTTTATATGACATTTGTTAACTCCTCTATCGATTCGTGCGGTTATTTTGGGCGTAAAAATTTCCACCCCCAAGAAGGGGTGGGAACCTCCCCCCAGTGCAAAAGTACGCTTCGGCACTATATAAGTTTTGTTCCTGGAGGCATTCCCCACATTCAGTCAAAATTTCACGTCAATCGGTTCAGTTATAAAGAATTCGGATGTAAAAACCCTGAGTAACTGGACTATTAAGGGTAGTCGAGTATTTGGAATATTCTGTGCCGTCTAATTTAATTAAACTTCACTCTTTTTGCTAAATTTTGAATGTTACAAAACGGAGGGGTGGAGTTTTGTCGACAAGTGGAACACAAATAATTTCTGTCACCGTTTCTATAACGTTATTAAACAAAGTATTTCAATTATATTATCACACCTTGCCTAAGGATATTGGATATTTCTTTAATACAAACCCTGAATATCTCCATTTCCTTCTTACATAAGAGTAATCCGTTGTTCTCTGGAGCACTCCATTGATTTTTAATCCCGTCGGAACGTACAAATTAATTTCTGGACTGGGAAGTGACGGAGGACTGGGATTCCGTTCCAAATGGAAACTGGAATTGAAAAGGGCCCGTTATCAAAACATCACCCTTAATTGATGCCTTCACGTTCCTTATGCTAATGGGCGTCGAGGAGTCCTTGATCGGCGGAATAAAAAACGAGTGGCCGACGATTAATGCGCCAAAGAGACCTTGATTTTTTAATGCGTTTTTGTATTGTTGCGTAGAATTACCCACGTTTCGAATCCGGCATCAGAAATTGCTCGTAGAGCTCAAAACAGACAAGCAAACAGCGTCGGTTGAACTGAAATTTTCACTCGTGTTTTGAATCCTGTCAAAGCCACAAACTGTTTCGAACACATCTAGCCAGAGAAGCTAGACGACATCCAGAAACTTTGACGTTGTTAGCAGAGCGATTACTGAAGATCAGCGTGACCAAAAAAGTGGCTCAATTCCGATTTTTTCGGAAGAACCTCACGAAATTCGAACATGAACACAAGACCAAAATGTTTTACATAAATATAATATTTCATCTAGATCCCACGACATCCAAATCGTACCAATTAAATATGTATCATCTAAACTCAAAGAGGCTAGACATCAGAAACCCTTACGGAAGATCTACTTCTGGATTTGGCGGAGTCATCCCGAAGTGAGTTCGAACGTCAACTCTGATTTCCTCCTAATAATTAATCAAGAGAGAAAGAGAAGCTAACGAAAGAGAAATCAGTATAGATGACAAGGTAACGACAGTATGAAACTTCATTTTTCTTATTTATTTGAAAGATCTAGCAACAAACTCCCAAATTTATACTTATTTGGACCTCCCTGGCATTTTCAAGCAACGCAAATAAATAAAAATGCTGCGCGTTTCAATTTTCACGTCGGGCTACGTAAAGCGTGCCTGTGTATAGACTTATAAAAAGCCTGGTGGCCATCGGAGACCAATAATATAAATTTCTCCCTTAAAAGTGAAATTTCGACAGAGACATATCCACCTCTTGGGAACCGTGAAAGCAATTTTATTAACAGAGCTCCTCTCTTTATATTTGAGAAAGGTAGCTGATCTCCGGCTGCAAATCAAGAGAGACTGATTGCTAAAATGTTACGGGCGTAGGAAATGTTTCATTGTTAAAGGGAACGCTGGAAAGATGAGAAAAACACGCATTATTCACG
The DNA here is from genome assembly GCF_000390285.2 of Anoplophora glabripennis. NCBI lineage: Eukaryota > Metazoa > Arthropoda > Insecta > Coleoptera > Cerambycidae > Anoplophora > Anoplophora glabripennis. Next base: position 364,794 of record NW_019416541.1, on the reverse strand, counting down.
AGAAATGGGACTACTAAAATAAAAATAATATCGCGGATGCGATTTTACTGAAAGTAACATACTCGGAGGATATTTGCAATTTTAGAATAAAAAAAATTTACCCAATTACATTAATGAGTAACAGCTGCATTAAAAAGACCTTTTTCGAAGACTGTTATCAAAAGTCGACATTTTCGTTAAATTTTCAGTTGACAAAGTGAGTTTTTTTTGTCACGTAGCTGCCAAATACTTTTATGTTCTAGAACAAGGGTCGGCAACTGGCGGACCGCGGTCCAGGTCCGGACCGCGGAAGGTAAAATACTGGACCGCCAAAAATTTTTTGAAAGTATAAGTTACTCAAATAAATTATTTAAAACAGTTATTTTTGTATCTAGTGCGCGAAATGCTACTTTGGTGATCGAGAATTGAATTTTTGAAAAATTATTCGAGACCACCAAAGTAGTTCGCGCACGAGATGCAAACAATATTTTTTCTACAAACAAACCCCCAAAACCCCAATATCCCGAGCTGAACCTGAATTATCTGGTTTAGGAATAAATATTGGTTCGTGTACTGGTTGTACGATTAATGTTAATATTGTAAATAATAACTAAAGTTATTGTAAAATTCTATCATTATTTTAAAAGTATTTAATTGTTATTCATTTAAAAATAAATAATAATTTGAAGTTTTGCTTCATTTTTTTCAAAGATTGAAATACAAAACTCTTATTAATTTACATGCAGTGTGCGAAATATTTCGCACCCTAGTGCGCGAAATATTTCGCACCCTAGTGCGCGAAGTATTTCGCGCACGGTGTCATGGTAACGTAAGAATCCGAAAAAAAGTGTCACTTCGCATATTGTTGTCAATGCGCAAACCTTGTCATTTTTTGACGTTTGTAGAAAAAATGTTTTTTACGTTTAAGTAGATTCAATTTGAGTCCAAATTAAAATAAAAAAATAAGAAATATGAATTTTTTTTGGACCTCGTTAAAAATTTTCAAAAGTATCCGGACCCCACTTAAAATTACTTGCCGACCCCTGTTCTAGAACATAAAACAAATGTCAAAGTAATTTGTCAATTTTTCGAAACTAATTTATGATTTTATTAATTAAACAATATACATTTTAAGTAATATAACTATTGACGATTACTATTTATTTTGCACTACATGTAAGTTGAAAGTGACGATATTGCAGTGAGTTGAATTTATGCCACATCCAGTGCTGTCAGTTATCGTAGCTTTTAGTTCTGGGTGTTCAATGAGGCTGCTGCTGTAATTGTTTAGGTTTATTGCGCACGTTGTATTATTGGCAATTTCCATAGGCTCTGCTGAAGTGGTAACAATTTATCTGAGTTTGAAATTTTATTTTGTATAGAATCTTCTATATATGTCTCCGCTACCGTACTAGAACATCACCCCCATGTCGCTTAATGGTGGTAATATCGGCCCCTGCGTCAGCTAACGGAAGAACATCGAAAGCAGTGTCTTGTTATAAGTTTCCGAATGAGGCAAATTGAGATAAGTTTCTGTTTCTTTTGGCACATTCCTTATTTTGTTGACGTCAACCAATTGGTTACCACATTTTTTTCTGACATACTTTACAAAAAAATCTTCGACTTGTAGTAACTGTTGGACGTAAAGCACAGTATTTGTGGTATATTTTCATTTGGTTTGGACTTAAAATAACAAAACATCTCGAAGTATGAGTTTTAGAAACAGGAATTCTTATAATAATAATTGAATCTTTGTCTTCTATATCATCGATCGTTATCTTTAATAGCTCATTTCTTCTCAGAGCTCCACAAACACCAGTTATTAAAATGACCTGAAATGTTGTCCAAAATTAGTTAAATCTATCCATTTGTATTAATTTGAATTACCTTTTCTAGCAGAAATCTATTATCAGATACTTCTTGTAAAAATCTCTCAATTTCTTCATTCGTTAGAATTTTTGACATTTTTGGAACTGATTTGCTTTACAAATTATTAGTATTAGTTTTGGAAATTTTCTGATTTTCTGTTCAAAATATGCCAGTAATACCGCTCCGGACACCTTTTGAATTTTCTTCGAATTTGTTTTAGTCAATCTCGTACTGTCTTGATGCTTTTTTGGGGATTAATTATTGTGAAACAGCACTTTGTGCAGCTTCCAATACTTCCCCTGGTAAATGCTCCTCTTCACTTTCCGAGCTCATTTTGAATTAAATACCGTTATCATATGAATTACAATATATAATTCTGACACTATTTTTTCAAACAACTAATTTTTATGGTTTATTAGGTTGCTATCGTTATGATAGTCACCGCGCCCAAACCGTCTTGATTCAAACACGGTTCAAACGATTTCAAATACAAATTAAATTGTTGTATATAACACAATTGTCTTATTTTATTGCAGTTTTCGAAAAAATATTGTTTACATCTCGAACGCGAAATGCTTAAACACCCTAATACAAATTCTACCTGAACAAGGCCTTTTATGAATCAATTTGAATACTACATATTCTATAAAAAAAGTTATGTAAGTAGTTCAATTTAATTATGGAATAAAAAAAGAATTTTCCTTTCCTATATGCCAAATTCAACCTCTGGAAAAGTCTCGGGGGTATCCTTTTATATACATGTACATATTTCATCCTTTTTATCAAATTTCGCCTCCGGATGTTTTGGTGTGTGTTTTGAATTTTAAGTGTAGATAAATCTGGATGCATAAGTAGTAAACAAGGTTTTGGTATCTATCCTATATATCACGTACATGATACGTTTCCAATTTGAAACTCAGATGTACAGGCCGATTTGTTTACTTCGGCAAATTAATTAATCTTTCATGAAGTAGAAAGTGACAACTACACTGTTCAGAATGTCAAAAACATTGTGTCGAAAAATTCTATTGAAGCTACATTTGCTGACAACTTTAGATAAATAAAAAATATATTGTATATTATTACTTTTAGGCGCAAACTAAAATAGTTGGAAAGTAAAAAATGCGTATCACTTTCCCACAAATTGAAAATTCTGGAAACAAATAATATTAATTTAAAAAAACCTTTTATCTCCAGTACACCCAAGGTCTACAATTATAGCTAAAGCTTGAAAAAATCAATATTTTTTTTATTAAAATTTATTTTTAGTCATTACGTACTTACGTGAGGGAAAGGACGATATGTGAGAACCAGCCAAGTGCGTGGGCTAGCCACTAACGCGTGGTATGACGTCACAATATGGCTTCCGTAGGTTTTTTCCGCAGGCCGTTTCATTAATTATTTTGAGGGAGAAATAGTTGGAAAAATATTCTGATAGTTTGCACATGAACTAATTAGATGTGTACTTCCCGAAAATGAATTAAAAAAATAAACCCATTACTTTATAATTACAAAAGTACAGCAATATCTTTGAGCAGAATCCACGCGACGGTTACAGAATATTTTTGTACCATTCCAGCCGTTGCATATTAATTCTCTGCATAAAATGCCAGATCCGAGAGAGCAATCCGAGATTTACCTAGAAATGAAATATGCCCTTCTATTACCATTGTACAGCGACGCGAGAGACCTTACAATTATAATGAGTTCTAGCGAAATATCCTGCGAAATATTTATATCCCTAAATGAATTTTAGTGTCGTGTAATGAAGTTCTAGGGGAGTTTTGTACGTTCAACTGTGACATCCTCGGCAAAGAGATATACTATTATTAGATTTAAGCTCTGCGCTTGCTCATTTTTTTTTGTTCCGAACAAAAGGACGAGAAATTCAACGTCTACACGCCGTTTACACAATATTTTAAATTTGTTTTGTTTGAAAACAGAAATATGCAACGGTTTCTAGAATTTCTTCTTTTAAATACACCGAAAAATCTTAAGGACGTTTCCCTATCGGGAAAAAATTTAGGCTTTGAGCCGAGCCTTCCTTTGAACAGTCGTATCATTCGAAGCTTGAAATTATTTAAGGATATTTCACCCGTATGAATTCCTGTTTAAACATGAGTAGCTAAATTTGTATATCCGTCGATTGAACCGAGAAAAATATTTTCTTCGATTCGGTTTTTTTTCTGCACAAGTAGGAGAGGGACTTGCAAATATCAATAAGAACATAATAATATGGAGACATAGGCCGTTTGAAATTCAATATTATCCGTTTCTTTTTCACGCTCACGTATCCGAAGTAGATCACACACGAAAAGTAAACTCCGTTCCGCCCTCTGGAAATTGCAATATGTCTCAAATGATCCACTAGGTTCCCTTTGATATTTAGATTATGCCATGAGGGGCAAAAAAAAGGAATGAACTGAAATGTTATTAGATACTTGTATTTTTTTAGATGGAACTTTATAGATTGATAAAATTTCATGCATGTTTATGGGTGCCAATATTCAGAAATTGGTAGGAATTTCAGAAGATTTTCTTTTTCAAATAAAATCAGCTTACTGATTTTATAGACAATCCCCAATATGCGCGAAAGGCGTGGCGTGTCCCCATAATTCTTCTAATAAGCACGTTGTGAAAACATTGACTCAGAACTAGACCATGTGCATCATTACAAGTAGACATGAACTAAGGCGCTCGGGCATCAATAAAGTCAACTGGCGAACGTTCGTTATATATATTTTTATTGTTTAAATTAAAATAATAAAGAATAGGGCATTTTATTATGATATTTGTAATCGGATCAAAGGCTTGTTTACGCTGGAGTTCGAGAGAGACTGAAAAATAGGTGTAATGTTTTTAGGACGTAGAATAATTTAGGCGACGGTCGTAATTATGTTTCTGCGCATATGAAGGTCAAAGCTCATAAGATTTTAAAACATCTCTACATATGAAGAAAATGTTTATAATCTCGATATAAAACACAAACAAAATACCGGTTCCAAAGTAACGGTTTCAGAGAACAGTTTCAAGGAACGGTTCCAAACTAATGGTTTTATAGAATCGTTCGAATGTAACGAATCCAACGAAATGGTTCCAATGAACAATTCAGAAGTGTTTATTCCAACGAACGGTTCCAAAGTAACAGTTCTAAGGGATCGGTCTAAAAATAATGGTTCCAAAGTAACGGCTACAAAGTAGCGGTTCTAAGGTAACTGTTCCAATTCTATTTCAAATCAGTTCTGAGTAACAGTAGCAAATGTCAAGGTACCTTAGTGACAGTTAATTGGAAACGTTACAAAGTAACCGTTACAGTAAATGTTGCAAAATGAGGATTACAAAGTAACTGTTACATAGTAGCGGTTACTAAGTAGCACAAATCAAATATTTGTTAAAAATAAAGTGAAATTTAAAGAAATAAATTATTATTCCACACAAAAGCAAACAAGCAACTAGCGATTTTTAGTTGACAGTGCCAATTGTGCAATGTTGGTTGCCTAAGCTTCGCGTTCACGTGACTTGTAATCATTTATGAAGATCTGCAAACAAATATAGATGTGGAAATTTTCTAATCTTCGAATTGCATGGATTTTCTCGCTTATATTTATTTATCTCTGAATGTTTAAAATAAATAATTCGGTGGCATTATTCAGAGAATAAAAAATATATAGCAGAGCCATCAGCTATGTGCCGTGACACAGTAACGTCACGGACTTTATTATGGCATTGTTAGAACGAAAAAAACATGTCTATACGCGTAGCTTTTGCTCTCGCTAACAAATGACTGGGGTTGCGTGACAATTTGCTCCAAATATATTTAACCCAGACAAATTTACGCCTGAATTTCAGATGTCACGGTGAATATTTAAATTATCTTGTACTGCTGGGTCCCGCTTCTGACTCGAGAATTTGATTTTTTGCTGAAAAGCTAAAGGTCGAGTAATTATCAGAAATAGAGAATACCCAACGCTGAAAAAATCAATATGCCTATAAATTGTAAGTTACGCAACAAGGGATATTTTTTTATGTGGAAATGTGAAGCCTGTAATGTTTTGAATCGTAATACTGGGCTGTGTGTGATTGAGAGGCAGTTATTTTTTTAGGGATTTGGACTCTTTACATTCCCTTATTGGGGTAAGCTAATCCCTTTTTCGGCTTTTTCGCACGCTGGTTAACAGTCGGGCAGGGGAAGTATACACAAACCAAAGTTAAAGATTTCCATTTTGCGGATGGTTTTTATTTGTTTGAACCTGATTTTGACCTCTAGTTTCCGCTATATAATTTTAGTTGAAATCACCCTGTATACTGACATTTATAGAAAATAGAAATAAGTTGTCATTCTCTGACGGTTGTTCTAGGATTAGCTTAGGCCGAAGAATTTGTTTTGAATGTTCAGTGCTATGTGAGTTGTTTTTTATTATCTCTGATCGTCCTTTTTCCTTTTCTTCCTCCTGAGTAGATTTCTAGAAATATAAATGGATTTTTTCCGCAGAAATGTAATTTACGAGACGTTTCTCCTATTCTGTTCCCATCCGTTCGTACGAGACACTTAATTCCGTTCCACGGATTAGAAAAAATAAATCTTGAAATTATTTGCATAATATTACAATTTATAAAGTCTCTCGGTGGAAACGATGCGACGTTTTCTTTGCAAAACGAGTAATCCCTTTTTTAATTAAACACGATTTTCGAGCTACCCATCTGCCGACACTACATTTATCTATTTACTGCTAGGTAATATACGGGGTGTTACTCATTTCCTTGTCGAAAGTAACTTTGAAATAATCGTACAAAGTAAAAAGTTGAGCGTCAAACTTTGGAAGATTAAACATTATGGTCAACTCGTTATTTTACATGTTTTAGCGGACATATTGTAATTAACTTATATTTTACGTATGCGTATGACATAAAGTGAGCATAAGAAATGCTTTATTATTTGTTTTTCGAACAATGTAATCATGATAAAAACAAGTTACATGTGAAACAAAGGAGTTGTTATTGCAATATCTGGGCAGTCACGACAATATGTATATTTTAACATGTAATAAATAATGGGCATAATGAGCAATCGCTAATAATAATTGTAACAATTTTACCTTAGAAAAATATATTCCCTTAAGTATTATTGTCATGAAACATCTATAACCATCACGATCATGAGATTACATAGAACAATTAACAACAAAGTACTTATAAAGAATATTACCTGCTAATTAATACGGGTTAAACACTTTGATTTTTCACTATTTTGTCTCACTGCCCGTCGAACGTCTTACTCCCATCTCCACACTGTTCTCACTTCAACTATCTTAGGTTTCCTCCCAGGATTCCCCACCTATGCGCTTGTTTTTGCGCTTCCTTCTACCAACTGTCAATATTACGTTTTCATTATTGTATAACACCCACGTAACAGGTAACGTTGAAGTTGATACGATAAGTATGGTTTTGTACAATATCAACTTTAGTCAAAAAATTTGTAACGGTTGGAGAAAATATTTATTTAAAACATAAATTAGTTTTATTTACATTTATTTATAGTTACATGTATATTATTATATTAGTGTCTACCAATATTAATTAATATTTAATAATTTGTAAAAATATATTTTATGTCAAAAACGTATGGTGACTTTAAAATAACACGCCGTTAAGGCAGACAAAATTATTATTTTTCATTGCCTTTCTCTAATAAATTGTTTTAAAATGATGGCGACGCTTTCCGCAGTATCCTATTTGTTACCATATAAACAACCATTGGTAGGAAATGTTTAAGCACCGTAACGTTTTCGATTATATTCTCTGGACAAATGCGAAATGATGTAGACGCGATAACGAACATTGAAATAAGGTTATTTGTTTATGTTAGCGAAAAGTTAGGAGAGCATTAGCGTTATGCTAATTCGCTTGTTGATTTATCATTTTTGGAGGTTTTGCGCGTAGAAGGTATCCATTTCAGGCATTCCTTTAATTAGGGACCTGGCGTGTTGCTGCCATAAAACCCATTAATTCACGTTTTAATGCGTCAGGCGTCCCGTCCCGCTCGCCGGCCCAAATTGATTACATTTTATAATTTAAATTTTCTGCCCTGAATACATTAGCAACAAATGTTAATGTTTCGGGGCTGGCCTCTCGGGCGGGGGCAGTCGTTTTCGACGACAGCGGGAAATTTGAAACTGTGTACATAGCCTTGTTTTATTATGTTATACAAGTTGATGATAATGCGTGGACTTATTTTTAGATGATTTAGAAATGAGTATGAGAATGACACTGTATAGATAGCTGTCAAAATTTATTGCAATGGGTAATAAAATGTAAAAAAATCTTACTTTCTGCTGAAGATTATTTAATTTGTCTGCTGCAATGTATCATTTTCCCTACGTCTGAGAATGGTTCTTTTTTTGTCCACGTCCGGCACTCTAGATGGGACTAGATTATCCACGTGCTGCACCGACACGAGTCTTCTTAATTAAAGTTCGAGTTTAATTCGCGGTTTTTGATGATACGGTTGCGGAATCAAATCACACTTATCTCTCGGCGTGCAGTAATTTACCCCGCTTCGAAACGAATGTCATTGGAGTTACTGGAATAGGACAAAATGTAAATTATTTTTATTTTATATGGAGTGTCTCAAATTAAATGCCAAAAAAATAGAAGGTAACGCAGAATTTTAATTAGAAAGTGTATTTTTTATTGCGAAGTTGCTAGGCTGTTTATTTCGATCCATTTTTCACCACTTGAAATGTCAAAAAAACGCCAATATATGGGGTGTTCCTTAAATAGAGGTCAAAAATCCAGGTGCGTATTCTGTGGCCAATAATAAGGGTTTTTTGTTATACAGGGTGTTTGGAAAAGTTGGTACAAAATTTAAGGGGGTGAAAGTAGAGCCAAAAATAGTAAAAAAAGTTCCTATAAACATTGGTCCTCCGGAGCACTGGTACTGAGATATGACCCTCCAAAGGGGTCTTATCGTTTGAATATTTTTTAAAATAACTTTTTTTCTGATTAAGATAACGAAATGAAAATTGTAGGTAATAATTATACCATAAGGGTCTTTAACTACTATAAGTTTCATCAAAATCGGTTGTAAATAAGGATAGTTTTAGCACGGTTAAAAGTATGATTCATGGTTGTAAATAAATCGAATGAAATGCGAAGTTGAGCACGAAGATCACAACTAAGAAAATAAAGAAACATAAGAATTTAAATCATAGCACGCGACAGTGACAATCATTAGTATCAGTACAATGAAACTGTCACTATAAAAGATGCCTACTATGTCAAAAAGTTACTGTTCTGAGCCATACATTATTTAAGAAATAATTATTTCTGATTAAACTACGCAGAATTCGACAAAAAAAGTATACATTTTTTCTTCAAAAAAGTCCAATTCATTAAAAAAATAATATTATTTGCTTGATAATTCAAAAGAATAAATAAAATTCGAAAAATTTCTGTCAAGAGTAGTTACAAAACTATCATTATTTATAACCGATTTTGATGAAATTTATGGTAGTTAAAGACCCTTGTGGTATGATAATTATATACAATTTTCATTCCATTATCTTAATCAGAAAGAAAGTTATTTTAAAAAATATCCAAATGATAAGACGCCTTTGGAGGGCCATATCTCGGTAACGCTTCTCCGGAGGTACAATGTTTATAGGAACTTTTTTTACTATTTTTGGCTCTACTTTCATCCCCTTAAATTTTGTACTAACTTTTCCAAACACTCTGTATATGCGGAGTCTTAGGCAGCGTCTTTAATCGGTTTGGAATACAATAAAATGTAAAGAAACAAAAAGTGAAGATAATATAATGACACATATGATGACCTGTTTTATTTGTAAAATTATACAGGGTGACATATTTTTTTTGGCAAATAGTGATCGAAGATATCCACACCTCCGCCATTGGTAAGTTTCTAAAGCTGGTAATTTTTTTGTTTCATATCTACTTTCATATTAAATATGCACACCGAATTTGGTTAAATTATCTCAAGTAGTTTAGAAATTAAAAATTAAAAACTGATTTTTTTTTTAATCTTTGACACGCTGTAGCTGGACAATGGCTGCTCTAAAGGCGGGTATCCATTTGTGTCAAATGCCCCGTAACGTAACACCGAACATGTTACGTTACGGCTAATGGAGACGGAAAATTGTTGCATGGTACGTGTAACAAATTTGACACGCGTAACTAATCCGGGACGAACCGTCTGTTGTCGGTTTTTAGTCGTCGCATCAAAGGGATGCAACAGTACTTTCTCTTATTATTTGTTTCGTCAGTCTTTTGTATATCGTCTGGGGTCAGTCTGTTTTCTGCAGTGACTAGGAAGAGTGTGTTTTACTGTGTTTGTGCCATGGAGTGGAATAAAGAAAAGATTTCCGGAGATTTCCGTTTCTTATTCTTCAAAATTGTATGATGAATAAAAATATATGACGCTGCTGCCAACTGCAAATGCAGGGACGAACCCATTATTGCAGTCAGGTTCATACTATGTCGTCTCGTAACCTTATTTTGTTACGTTACGGAATGAATGATACGACCAAAACCACACATACTTTCGCAGGGAACCGTGTCACCTTTTGCAACAGGCCGTAACATGTTCGTTGTTACGTTACGGACCATTGCCACAAATGGATACCCGCCTTAAGACCCCACATTTATAGAACAAAAAACCCTTATTTTTGGCCAAAGAATACGCCCCTGGATGTTTTACTTACTTAAGAAACACCCTGTATATCAAAGTAACATTAGAAAATTTTGAAAATTTTTGGGGTGTTTTTGGAACACCTTTTGTTCTACTTTCTACTACAAACAGTTTTAGATATAAAGTTTAGAATTCAATATTATTAAAATAGTGACGGTTTTCTATACAACAAGCAGAACCACAATAGTATAGTAATTTTTACGACCTTCGCTCTGTTTATGGGCGCGATCCCGTTGTCTCGGTTATATGCCTACTCCGGTAATAAACACTTAACGGCGCGCTAGTTAACAGGATTACCGGCGGGATCGATTGTTAAATGTGTGAGCCTGAACAAGTAAACCGAGCACGGTCGGCGTATATAAGGGATTTGATTCCTTCTAACGTATTTAGAAGCCCCAAACGCCGCAATGCTACTACGTTTCGGGACGAACACTGTGAATTTAAGCCTTAAATGAATTAAGTAATAAGCTTATTGCCTAATGCCGAGATTAGTACTCTCGGGAGCTAAGCAGGAGCGTGTTTTGATGGAGTTAAAGGACTTTTGTTGTATTTTTATATCTTCGGTTCGTTGTTTTGTTTATTGTGTCTTACTAAGTGCTATCCGTACCAAAACAAAACAAACAAACTGTGCTGAGGACAAATTTAAACGCTGCTTCAATCTTTGCGTATGGGTTTTTATAAATGTTTTCAGAAATTTGTGTAACTTTACAAATTACCAAAATAAATCATAACTTGAATAATTGATATACAGGGTGTTGTATAAGCTCTATGACAAACTTTGACAGATGATAGCTGGGTTAATTTCCAACGTTTTTTCTTTCCGATTCGTTTTTCCATCCACAGTGGCATTAGATCCAACAATAAGCACCAAAATGAACATCATGGCGGACCTACATGTTCTGATAGCAGGTCTGTCTCCACAGAGCCTAGCCCGAGAACAAGTGCAGCTCAAAGATTCCTCGCTAAGGAAGTGCATTGTAAGCATTGTAATGGCGGGAAGCAGGAAAGAGGAGTATCTTAAAATTACTCCCTTACTATTGATTCGGGTTTAGAGGATGGGAAGCTTTTCGACATACTTGTTTATACTTCTCGAGAATAAGCACCCATATGTATATTTAATTTAAGAAAACGCTTTTAGGGCGTAAACATGCCGTTGCTGCCATGAAATATATCCCCTGTAAAAAGATTAAAGAGCATAATTTACCTGGCAGATTTCGGCATAAGCTGAACTCGCCAGACTTTGGATGCATTATTCACAATCAGACCGAGCGGTCTTTCTGGAGCTTAGCTCGTAACTAAGTTCACTTGTGATAAGGTACAAAGGACGACAAGAAACTTGTTTCTGTACTTTCAATTATCTAATTAAAATGGACACGTAAAAAAATAATTAAGCAGACACCTCGTCCTTCAAAGTTCTGAAAATAGTCGATATATGGCGCTAGTTGACATTAAGGCTTATAGGTTTTAGTAAAATTATAGTAAGTGAGTTATTTTTAAGTTCGATGTTTTTAGGCATATTTGTAAATCGTCCGCTGTCAATTTCCTGTCCGGTATATGGGGGTGAACTATTGCGAACTAAATAAAGAAAACTAATTAAGGCATTTGCGTGTTCGGGGTACAAAAGCGGGTATTTTTAATGCCCGCCATTGTGGCAATTCGTACTAAAATAAAGGGGAACGGACAATTGTACTCTGAAAGTCAATTTCCAGTGAAATTTGCTAATGGCCAATGGAGCCGTAAAAGCTTTCTTTTTAGGTCGTGAGGACCATTAGCACTTTTCGGTTATTTTGGTTTCTATTTGCTCCGCGATTCTGTTGCATTAGACGCGTGACTTGGCACGATGATGATCCTTTAAGTAAAATTATTCATATTATTTAAAACTTTCACAGTTTGAAAGCACGCTGCAAAAATTTCTATATTTTGAAATTATTTTATTTATTCTATTGAAAAAATACTAATATGAAGACTTTAACCACGGTGTATTGTTTGTCACCACAGTAACAAAAAAAAATCAAAAGGCAGCTATTTCTAAAAATCAAACAAATATTTAAAAAAAAATCATTATTGCAAATAAAGAACTTTAGTTATAATACAGTCATTGAAACTTTTCACCTCCGAATTTTTTGAAACTGAACCGATCGACTTGAAATTTGGCAGATAGTTAGAGAAACGGTCAATGAACATTAGTGACATAGCGCCGATTGACGCCTCCACCCTGTTGGGAGTTAACACCCCTTCTCGGGAGTGGATTTTTTTTTCAACAAAAATGTAGCTTATAAATAAATAAAGTTTTTAAAAAAATGTTGTACGTCCTATACAGAGCGAAATATGGTTAGTGGAAGGGGACTTGTTTTGGGGGGAATACTCGAATCGATGTATTCAACGTCAAATAACGGAAAAAGGATTAATTTTACGTGTATAATGCTCCTGAAGTTTTTTGTAGTACTCAAAAAGACCTTCAAAATGACTTATAAAAGTTAATTGGTGCAAAATTGAAGAAGTTATCGTCAAAAACAGATGGGCTGCTCATATTTTTTAAGGAAAAATGTGCAGTAAACGCTGTACCATTTCCATAAGAATTGAAATTAATCGTAGACCGTTTACAATTAGTTTTGTTTTAGTGTTTTTCATACAATCCTGAAGTTAGACCGGTTTAGAATGCGTATTTTTAAAATAATGTACGCAAAAAGTTGAAAACGTATTTTTCAGTCCAAAAAAAATTGCCTTATTTATATAATAACTCTGAAACTATGAAAGATACGTAAAAAATGAGAGACAACAAAAATGTAGCTATTTTTTCAACAAATATTTTGCTTTTTTTTTATTCCTATAGCATAAAAAATAAAGGAGATATCGCCGCTTGAAGTATCCATTTTAGTGAAAAAACGACATGTCTCGAGCCCTTCGATCCTTTCCCTTAAAAAAACGAAGGACTTAAAAGGTTTTATATGTAAACGATCTTACAGCTCCTGAAATTATCTTTAAAATGCTTTTTTGTAGGATACTACAGCTTCAAAATTAACCGAGTTACGGTAAAAAAACCAATGACATTTTTTCGGAGCAGGCTTTCTCATTTTAGGAGCAAAATGTCAGGATTCAAGTGCACGTCAGGGTGTATAAAAGTTTATATGCAGCGTAGCAATTTTTTTATGATTGATTATATTTAAAAAACGATTATAATAAAAATAGTTTACATTAATATTGTCAAAGGGTAGTTTATAAAAGTTGNACAAAGCGAAATATGGTTAGTGGAAGGGGACTTGTTTTGGGGGGAATACTCGAATCGATGTATTCAACGTCAAATAACGGAAAAAGGATTAATTTTACGTGTATAACGCTCCAGAATTTTTTTAAGGAAAAATGAGCAGTAAACACTGTACCATTTCCATCAGGATTAAAATTAATCGTAGATCCTTTACAATTAGTTTTGTTTTAGTGTTTTTCATACGATCCTGAAGTTAGACCGGTTTAGAATGCGTATTTTTTTAATAATGTACGGTAAAAGTTGAAAACGTATTTTTCATTATTTTTAAAAAAATGCCTTATTTATATAATAACTCTGAAACTATGAAAGATACGTAAAAAATATAGACAATAAAAATGTAGCTTTTTTTTCAACAAATATTTTGCTTTAATATTGTCAAAGGGTAGTTTATAAAAGTTGAAAATGACAAAAGTAAAACATTCTTTCATAAACAATATAAAGGAATTTTTATTTTAAATTGTTGCACAATTATAGCATTCCAAGATTTAAAACGTAATTTTTTATCATTTTTTTTTAGCACAGGGGTGATTTATAAGGATTGAAAAGTGGTACGAGATACAAATTCTTTCATGAGCAATAAGGACATTTTTATTTTAAATAATTGCACCGTTAAAGCATTCCAAGTTTTTAAAAAGTAATTTTTTATCATTATTTTTTGCATAGGGGTAGTTTTTAAATTTTAAGGGTTAAATAAAGGGTCGAAAAGATCAAATATATCATAAAACATGTTCGAGAACATGGAACATGATTTAATCTTTGTGCTTGAACAAAACTTTTATCGATGAAATGCTTAAAACTTATTTTTCAATTTTTTTCACTTAGGGGTAGTTTTTACCCCTAAAAAACAAAGAGCGTCAATCGGGCTTATGTCACTTTTGAACTTGAGCATAAGATGAGCCTTATTCTAAATTTTCATGCAGTTTCAAAGAATTCGGAGGTTACAGCTGATTTTCAGCTTCAATGACTGTATTATTAGTACCTGTACTATAAGGATTTCTGTTTAAATAACACGTCATGTAAACCGTACGTACATGTCACTCCATTAAAAAAAATAACATATGCTTTTGGACTTAAAACAGTATTACTTTTTATATTCCTTGGGTCTACGACCGCTTTGGGAGAACAGGGGTCGATTAATGAGGTCGAGTATTTATAAAGAACCCAGACGTAGGAGGTAATATAAATTCTCCCCAAAGTAATCCGTATTACACCAAAATTATTTCAAAGAACAAAAAAGGTGAATTAGGTAGGAAAAAATTGATCATTATTACGCGAGCTAAAGTCGCGCGTATTAAAAAAGTAAGTTGGTCTTTATTAGGCTTGAGCTAATTTTTCCCGGAATTAAAAAAGTTTCTCTGATAATTAAAACCTGCTGTAATAGGAGCACTTGCAGGCCGCTCTGGAAATGAAATTAGCGCGCGATTATGGACCGACATCAGAATTTTTCTCGACACTTTTCAACTGTATTATTTTATTTGTTGCTTAATATTCTTTTCATTTTTCAAAATTTAAGGCTTGAAAATGCATATTGATTAGATAGAAACCTTTTAATGTAAATGATATAATACTATACAGGGTGTTTCAATTAAAACTTTCCATCTGGAAAATATCGGAATGAAAAAAAAAAATTAAAAAAAGACACGTGAAATTTCTTTTCAAGGGGACTGTCTTGAAGACTACTCCTTAGACAGAAGCGTAAAATACCCTTAAACTTTCAATTATGCTCACGACGACATACGACTTTTTAAATTTTGGTTTGGATATGACAATAAAATCACCACTCAAAGAGTGAGACAAAATATTTATTTAGTTAGTTATTAAACTATTTAATAGTTATTTTATTAAGTGTTCAAATTGGTTTCCCTTCGCTTCCATACAACAATTAAATTTTTACTCCACTTTCCAACTAATTCCGAAAGTTTCAAGGTGGGAAGTTTTAACTGGAACATCCTGTATATCATGTTTGCTAATTGTTTTGCTAAATTTCTTCACACCCAGAATCTCTAAAAGCAAAAACGTTGAGCGTTAGACCTTCTTTATTCTAGAGGAAGTATCTCGTACAAACAGTCAGTGGCGGGGCAACAATAATTTCGCCGAGAGGCTTAGCTGGCATTCCAGAATCATCACTCACCCCTTCTTTTGTGTCGGTTTTGCCTTTCGCGATGGGTGGTAACATGTTAATTGTTACAATTAATCGTGGAAGAAGGAAGGTCACAAGGGACTCGAGGAGACGAGTGATATGTGTTCCAAGCCTTAGCAAGTCAGAGCAGAGCGTTGGTGGTCATTCTAAAAGACGGTGAAAATAGTTTTGGCGCTGTCTGAATGTGTTTCATATCGTTCCGCAGCCACCGTATTCGCCTGATTTAGTACCGAGTGACTTCTGGCTATTCCCTAAACTCAAAAGACCACTCCGTGGACACCGTTCCGACTCGATCGAGGAAATAAAAGCCGAATCGACGAAAGCATTAAAGGCCACACCGGAAAAGGACTTTTCAGACTGTATAGAGAGTTATAAAGTACAGGTATACGCTACTAACATTAATCAACGCAAACATAAATGCTAATTTAACATTTTAATTACTTAAAATTATGATCCCGAAATAAAATTTAATAAGCAGTTATTAAATTGCATCTAAATAACGTTTATCTTAACTTAAACATTTCTGGTGGAGATGCCTGCGTCAAAAGTCACGGACGAATGAAAACCTCGTAAATTTTTCGTTTCCGCGACGTTTAATTTTAATTAAGTAATCCATAATTAATATTCCAACTTGCCCTGCCCCCAGAAATGTCTAAAAATAACTGTTCTATTGACTTTAATAAGCTACTCGGGAGTAATGTTTATGAACTGCTCGATGTCCTCATAATTTTATACAGATGACGTTGTTATTCCTTAATTACGAATAAAGAGGGTAGGCAGATGGGCGACTTGTCGATTGAGAATTAAAAATATTGAAATGTAATTTTAGTAGTCCTCGACTTCTTCTGTATGCAAATTTTAATTTTGGAAGTTGTTAGAGACAATCTTGAAGCTTTCTGAAGTTAATCTGGCACAATTAAAAGCTATCGCCAACAATTTTTGAGCTACAGGGAGTCATTTTAATTAACGTTGACGTATATGGATGTGTTCCGAACTTTTTTTAAGTTATTAAATGTAATTAGAAGTATCGTGGGATCTTAATAAATTCTTAAGCTATCTTGATGTATTTTGATGTTATAGGAGATGTTTGTGACGTTCTTTGAAGTTATTTTGATGCATTTTAGCATCTTCTGAAGCTATTATGATGTGTTTTTGATATTTGGATTTGATTTAATTCTTCATATCATATATTTCAAGTTACTTGATTTGTTTTAAAGCTATTTATTAAAGACTATTTCAGTGTATTTTGAAAATATTAGTGTGTTCTGAACTTTTTTAATACAATTTAAACTTACTACATGTAAATAGAAGTATCATAGAAACTTAATCAGTTCTTAAGTTATCTTGATATATTTTGAAGTTATAGGGGTTATTTGTAATGCTCTTTGAAGTTATTTTGATGCATTTTAGTATCTTTTGAAGCTATTATGATGTGTTTTTGATATTTTGATTCGATTTATTGCTTCATATTTTGTTTTTAAAGTTATTTGATTCGTTTTAAAGCTATTAAATACTATTTTAGTGTGAAAATATTAGTGTTCTGAACTTTTTTAATATAATTTAAACTTGCTACATGTAAATACAAATATCGTCGGAACTTAAGCTATCTTGATATACTTTGAAGTTATACGGGTTATTTTTAATGCTCTTTGAATATTTCGTTTTTGAAGTTATTTTATTCGTTTTGAAGCTATTAAATACTATTTTCGGGTATTTTGAAAATATTGGCGTGTTTAAACTTACTACATGTAAATAGTATCGTCGGAGCTTAATCGATTCTTAAGCTAATTATCTTGATATATTTTGAAATTATAGAGGATATTTGTAATGCTCGTTGAAGTTATTTTGATTCATTTTATTGTTTTTTTGAGTTACTATGATGTGTTTTTGATATTTTGACTCAATTTAAAGCTATTGGGGACTATCCTATTTGTTATTCAAAATAACTTCACATTTTGAGGCTATAGGGATCCTACGTTTTTTAAGTTACTTGATTTAAAGCTATGTTAGTGTTTTGTAAAGTTATTTTCATACAATTAAAGGCTATTTTAGTGTATTTGGGAAGTACCGGATATCGTTTTAATATATTCTCGAGATAGTTGAAACTTTCTGACATTATTTTAGATAATTTAATTGTGTTCTTGAACTATTTTAATGCAACTTATATTTATCAGATACTATTTCAATGCAATTTGGAGCTATTTTAGAGTACTTTGAAGCTATTAGGTATAATTTTAAATTTATTAGGGATAATTTCGAGGCCATTAGGGATAATTTTGATGGTTAAAGCTACTAAAGACTATTTTGATGTATTAAAAGCCATTTCGGTGCAATCTGAAGCATTTTAATTATGTTTTCATTAATTACGTGCTAGATAGTTCTGAGAATAATCTTCCTCGCATTACAACCAAAATTAGACCGCACATAATTTCAATTTATTGAATATTAATGCTTTTACAATGTTTTGCTCCGTCATTGGCCCCATTGTTGTCGTCTGATGTTAATTTACCAGCATTTTGCTGGTTTTATGTAGCACTTGATAACGTTGCAATTTGAATTAAGGGGTCTACGTCCGCCTAAATGTATGCCGCTTTAGCATATTAAGATGATAAACCGAAATATTTAGGGTAATTCCTGTATTCATTAAGCTGATGGGTTCAATGGCTGCGACTTACGCCCTTGTGGACTAGTGACATGACAAAATTGTCGAGGAGATGGAAGATGCGTTGAAGATTAGAAAAAAATTTCTATGGAATA
This sequence comes from Anoplophora glabripennis, assembly GCF_000390285.2. Taxonomy (NCBI): domain Eukaryota; kingdom Metazoa; phylum Arthropoda; class Insecta; order Coleoptera; family Cerambycidae; genus Anoplophora; species Anoplophora glabripennis. Next base: position 346,077 of record NW_019416541.1, on the reverse strand, counting down.
ATTCTATTAAGAGTCAGTTTTTTTATTATTGTTAATGTTGTTAGTGGTCGTTAAATTCAAAGTTACAGACCTCATCAAAAAGCCTACAGTGGCGTAGCATGTTTAAAGGATAATTTTTAACAATCACACAAAGTCTAAAAACAAATGCATGGTTATAGATAAAGTATTGTACAGGGTGTCAAACTCGATAGTATGGGCCTACTGTGAGGATATAAAAAATTTAAATAAAATTTGGGATACGTGGTGTTAAATGGGATGAGGTAAGCTCCATTTTCAATCAAAAGTATTATCTTTGGGATTTGACAGAAACGACTAAGCACGTCATCAATTATATTTTTTCCAGAAATATGCCCAAATTGTTTTCCTATTAAAAAGCTCTCTTTTTTCTAATAAACTTTTATTAGAGAAATTTTTCTGTATTACTTCCCGTTCAAAAGTTATAAACAATATCGTCCTAAAGAGTTTTAAAAGAAATACCACCTAAAAATCACATTAGCGGTGGAAAGATCAAGTAGTCGTTGGAAAATAATTGAATGTTCGTTGTTTAAAGTGTATAAATGTCACAAATTACTTGTCATTACTCAATACGAACGTCAAACGTATAACTTTTGTGCTTACAAAATGTATTCTCATTCAGAAAATGTTGATATGTTGCTAATTCACGGCGAGTCACAAAAAAATTCAAGAAGAGCTGTAGAGTTATATCGAGAAAGGGATACAGAGCGCCTTATTCCTGATTATAGAATCTTCGCAAGATTGGAGGCGACCTTGCGACGAAATGAAGATGCATTTTCTGACCGGAAAAATCAAATATTTGACGGAAGGGTAAGCAACAATGTTAATACAGCTAGACTGTTACAGTATTTCGAACAAAATCAACGAAATTCTATACTGCAGGCTAGCCGGTAATTGAATTTGGATACATCAGCCGTTCAATGAATTTTAAAGACCAATGGGTTCATGACTTCAAAATTCACAATTTGGAGTATTTGCCTGAGCGTCACATTTAAAACAGACTTAATTTTACCAACCGATTTTTATTCACCATTACGCAGAAGAAATTCCTCATGCGAGGCGTATTAACCACTTTCAGGTGGAATTTCCAATAAATGTTTGGTCCGGGATCATCGGTGACATCCTTCTGGGTTCTTATGTCATGTCGCGCCGCATGAATAACGAAAATTATTTCAATTTTCTGACGAATACTTTTCCGGTTCTAATGGAAGATGTCCCTCTCGATCTTCGTGCTCAGATGTGGTTCATGCACGATGGTGCTCCTCCGCAGTTTAGTGAAAATGTAACTGCACATTTAAATAATACTTTTCCACACAAGTGGATCTGAAGATGAGGGAGAGATGTTCCTGTCGAATGGCCCCCCAAGTCCCCCAACTTAACGTTGTTAGACTTTTTGTCTTGAAGTATAAAGTTTACGCTATTTCTGTGGAATCCAGGAATAATTATTGCGTAAATGTTGAGGATGGCTCAATTCAATTTCAATCGAAGGATCCAGCTATGTATCCAGCAAAATGGGGGGCATATCGAACATGTCTTGTAATTCCACCATCATCTATCGTATCTATGTAACTACCATCCATTTTCAATAAAGAGAATTATGTCTTTCCTAAGTACGTCTTTACATCTCTTGAGTGTTAACAAAAAATAAATCTAATGAAGTAAAATGATATTCAATCCGTCGCATTGCGACAGACTTTAAAGTTGCGACCATTTTACTTTCAATATTGATATCCTAGGTAAAAGAATTGGCAATTATTATTAGAGAAAGCTGCTTCCTGTAAAAGGGCAGATTTACTGCGATACATCTAAAATTGTTAAGTCGCAACGAAACAGAAAACAATTTTTTGCGTAAAAACTATGAATGCTACAAGATTTCACCAAGATACTTACTACGATAGTAGTGATTGTAGTGAGTATTTGTTGTACTCGAGTAGTACTGATAATGATTGTCTAAAATAGAAAAAAAAATTTTTGCGTAAAAACTATGAATGCTACAAGATTTTACCAAGAGCACGAAAATCTCGAAAAAGGACTGATGCATCAATAAAAATAAAATGAATTAATTCCAGCGACCAAATAAAAGGTTCTGGTAATTCTTGTATCAAGACACTCAAGAATTTACCACTGGCCCAAGACAGATGGACGCGGTGGCTTCATTAAAACATGAGTTTTACTTACGAACAAGTCCACTGTAAGTTTCATTAAAATCCATCGTAACATTCTCCAGATATTACAGAAAACATATTTTTTTCAAGAACTTTGACAGTCAATAGCAGAGGAACCAGACATTTTTTCAAGGAAGTTAGGTCAAATCGTCTTCTTTTGAGCCAAAGAATATCGCAGTACCTTTTTGATCATGTGCTTATGGGACAGCCTGTATACAGGGTGCCGGTAAGTACCTCCTAATCTCTCGGGAGTGTATAGGGGAGGTCAAAATAAAATTAGTCCTTCCTTTAATTTTTTTTCCTAATGTGCCCCCTAACGGAGTTATGGGGGGTCAAAGGGGTACCTAGAAATTAACGTTTAGGGTTATAACTTTGAAACCACCCTGTATATTTTAATAAAATTTTCGTACGTTGTATTACACATGGAGCTCTACGATTTGATGCTAAAATCAACTTTTTGCTATTATCAGGTGTCCAGAAACGGACTGGCCCTATCACAATTTTTCTCAAAATTTTGACAGAAGTAATTTTATCAAACTGAAAATATTATTATTAGATACTCTGAAGGTTTTTCTTTAAAAATGGTACTCTTTATTTATTTCGAAAAAATGAACGGTTTGCGAGATAAATCGGTTTTGAAAAAAATTGGTAACAAATACAACAATTAAAATTTATTTTTTTTACATATTATTTCATGCATTTAATTTCTTTAACTTTATCAAGTCCAGAAATCTTTGAACGGGTTGGCTATACTTTATGAGCAAGTAGTGACCAATTAAAAATAACATTTGAAAAATAACTTACTTACAAGACATGCAACAAAGAACATTCAACAATGAACAAAGGTACCTAAATGTTACTTCGGTAGATGTTCAAAATGAGCACCCCGTACTTCAATGCACTTTCTAATCCTACGAATGTTTTCCCGGTGCACTTGAAATAATATTCCGTGATTATTGCGGAGATGGTCACAGTTCTGTGTTAGCCTCAGCAGAAGTTCCTCTCTACTATTTACGGGTGTTGAATAAACGTTATTTTTTAAATGACCCCACAGAAAAAAGTCTAATGGGTTTAGGTCGGGCGACCTAGGTGGCCATAATACAGGTCCGCCTCGACCTATCCATCGATCACCAAAAACATTCGTCAGATGTTGACGTACTAAACGATCAAAGTGGGGTGGTGCACCGTCATGCATGTACCACATTTCAGTTCTTATTTGAAGGGGCACTTCTTCTAACAAAATATTTAGATTTTCCTCTAAAAATTGCAAATAAAGAGCACCATTAAGTCTTTGCTCCAGAATAAATGGACCAATCAAATGATTCCCGATAATGCCAGCCCACACATTCACCATAAACCTTTGTTGGTAGCGAGTTTGAACTAAAGCGTGAGGGTTTTCTTCATCCCAGACATGTAGATTATGCGAATTAATTATGCCGTCTCTTGTAAAACCTGCTTCATCGGTGAACAAAATAGATGTACCAAAATTATGATTCCGAATATGATGCTGTAAAAACCAATTGGCGTATTGAAGTCTTTTTGGATAATCATCTGGAGACATAGCATGTACTTTTTGGATGTGGTACGGGTAAAGCAATTGTTCTTTCAGAGTTTCATGTACAGCCCATTTTGTAACATTGTTTTGCGCCGCAAGCTTCCTTATGCTATTTGAAGGATTATTAGCAACGTCTTCCAATATTTGTTCCTCTACATGAGGGTCTCGTACTCTCCTCGGGGCTCCTGCTCCACCACGGCGTGGCAAAAAGCTTCCTAAATAAAGGATTCGGAAGAAATTAGTTTCACTAACGTTTTTCACTATTTTTTTTTACCTGTTTCTCTTAAACTACGATCAACTCTTTCAAAAGTTTTTGGACTCGGCAAATGTCGACCCGGAAACCTTTCCTCATAAAGTCTTCTTGCCTCCACGGAGTTGCATAATGCTTCCCCATAAATTAGGTGCATATCAGCATATTCTGCACAGGAATATTCTTCCATTTTTAAATGTTATTTCTAACGGCTTAAAACGAATACCACAATAAAATTGAATTTTTATTCTGTCACGCGCCTTTGACAAGTACTTTAAAATCAACAGGGTCTAACAACGAAAACAATAGAAAAGAACTCCATGGAGACAAGAGCAATAATAATTTGTAGATGTATTTTGGTCATAGATGTTGATTTTACAAGAAACGGCATTATTCATTCCCTTAATTCACCACCAGTAAATGTTTATGGTGAATCTGTAGGCTGGCACTAGCGGGAATGATTTTATTGTAAAAAAATAAATTTTAATTGTTGTTGTATTTGTTACCAATTTTTTTCAAAACCGATTTATCTCGCAAACCGTTCATTTTTTCGAAATAAATAAAGAGTACCATTTTTAAAGAAAAACCTTCAGAGTATCTAATAATAATATTTTCAGTTTGATAAAATTACTTCTGTCAAAATTTTGAGAAAAATTGTGATAGGGCCAGTCCGTTTCTGGACACCTGATAATAGCAAAAAGTTGATTTTAGCATCAAATCGTAGAGCTCCATGTGTAATACAACGTACGAAAATTTTATTAAAATATACAGGGTGGTTTCAAAGTTATAACCCTAAACGTTAATTTCTAGGTACCCCTTTGACCCCCCATAACTCCGTTAGGGGGCACATTAGGAAAAAAAATTATAGGAAGAACTAGTTTTATTTTGACCTCCCCTATACACTCCCGAGAGATTAGGAGGTACTTACCGGACACCCTGTATAATACTGGCGGTTACTCGGCGAGTAATAAAACTTTGTCTGTCCGTAACCCAATCACCAAAGCCGAAATAAAATTATTTTAACATATAACGCGACTTTCGCCATACGAACCTAAACCATCCCCTCCCGGCATGTAGATTAAATCATTACCCTCCTCTACAAGCTACCTAATTATATCCGCCGGGCCCTCAGGCGATGCTCATGCAACACGTGGTTCTGTTTCAGATATGCTGTAGCGCGTCCTGCCAGGATCCCCATCGTCCTGCGGGCAACGAGGGACGACATGACGGCCGTGACCGCTTGAAGTGCTGATTTTTTCGCTTCTGTCGCATCGTAGCTGTTTGGGATTATTCCGTGGATGTGCTTCTTGGTGACCGAAAGGCATTTTTAGCGTCGCTGCAGTTTTCACGACTATTCTTGGCGGGATTCGAGGATGAGCGAGGAGGAGAATCTCCTCCTTAGCGCCATAATAGAGAGCAGGAGGCTCAACTGTTCCCAGGGGGGCCAGGAGGGGGCCGCTAGCGGTGAGTCAGATTTGATAAATCTCCTAAATTTTGCTTAATAAATATTAGTCCAATTAAATACGCCTTTAAATCGAAATGTTGGTCAACTTGCCTGAATTTTTGATATGAGTTAGTTTGAGGTATATTATAACAATAAGTGACAGTAATTTTTTGTTCAACCCCCGGCCAGGGGTGAAAAAAGATAAAACAAAGGGATTTTTCAAGGTAACTCAAAACGGGTAAGGGCTAGAAAAAAATGTTTCGCATAAAAGTTGTAAAACATACAATTTTTTAGAGTAGATTGAAAAAAAAATTACAAAATTCATTCATTTTTCTGCTCGTTATGATTTTTTTAAATTTCTGAAATCTTCCCTTAACTTCTAGCCTCCCTAACTCTGTTAATTTTAATAGTACGAGAAAAAATCAAGAGGCCATTTTTATGTAGAATTGTATGCTTTACAACTTTTATATGAAACTTTTTTTCTAGCCCTTGCCCCTCTTGAGTTATCTTGAAAAACACCTTTGTTTTATCTTTTTTCACCCTTGGCCGGGGGTTGAACAAAAAATTACTGTCACTTATTGTTATAACATACTAACTCATATAAAAAATTCAGGCAAGTTGACCAAAATTTCGATATAAAGGCTTATTTAATTGGACTATATGTGCATAATGCATATTGAATTTTTACTGATAATAATAATCATTATTATTGTGTTTTTATTTGTCAGTTTAACAAATACCCATCATAAGCGAGCGGTTCACCCTTAAAAAAAGGTATAAACCGACTAAATTTTTAAAACCTACAGCATGAAACTTTTTAATTGTATTTTTCTGATAATTTACATATTTTTTTATATTTTTCGGCGTGGTCAGTCAATTGTTATAAACAAAAAAGTTGTAAAAAAATTACTCGCCAAATGGCTGTGAAACTCTCAAAAACTACTGAACAGATTTTAATTCTAAAGAAAGCATAATAATCGGCAGATTTTCTACTTTAAGATATATTTTTTGGTATGGGTCAATCATTTTATTGAAGGTCTAAAGCCAGTAAAAAAAGTATTTTAAAGAAAATTATGATAATACTTCAAATTTAAATTTTCTTTTTACAATATCTTGGATTAGATTATATTTACAAAAAACATTACTGTGATTTTTTTAATCGATATATGTTAACAGTACAAATGTTCAAATGATCATTTTGTTTGGTTTTGTAGCCGGAGTAAGGTTTTTGCAAGTACCTAATTAGTATTTAAATATTCGATTTTTGGTTTTATAAATGGCTAAAATTTACTTGAAAATTATACCAAAACTAAACTAAATAAGCTTTTTAAATCGTAAAATTAACCTAATAATAATAAAAGTTATTGGATAATTTATTGTATAGGATAATTATTTTATTTTTATTTTACAAAAATATTAAGAGCAACAAAAGTATATTATTTTTTTTTACTTTTAAATAATAAGATTTTCGTTATTTTCGACAAGTTCTTGAGTTGAAATAAGCGTTTCATCATCAATTTCGGATGCAATACTAAAAAATATATCTAAAAGTAGAAGATCTGCCGATTATTATGTTTTTTTAATTACACTGTTAACTAGTTTTTGAGAAAAAAATTTGTCGATTTCGTCACTTTTTCACATTAAATTGTAAATATCTCGGAACCGAAGCATTTTTCGAATTTTTGTCAAAGAACAAAAAGTGTTTATTTTGGTACATTTTACAAAGAAAAACTCGAACTTTCAAAGCCATTCGGCGAGTAATTTTTTTTAAAATTTTTTTGTTTTTAACAATTGACTATCTACGCCGAAAAATATAAAAAAAAATATGTAAAGAAAAATACACTAAAATAAAAAAGTTTCATGCTGTAAGTTTTTGTTTTAAAATTTTTATCGGTTACCTTCATTTAGAAGCATCTTTTTAGGAGTGAACCGCTCACCTATTAACCCAGATTTATGTGGTAGAGTAAATTATTACTCTTTCGAAATGACTATCATTTAATGTTAGACTATCAAGACTATCAAATCTGATCAATGTTCTTCGATACCAGAAAGCTAGCTAGAACATTTCTTTTGATAGTCTTTAGAAAAAAAATAGAATAATAATTTGAATTAGATTAATACGTCTAAAAAAGAGTAAAATACTACTAGAACTAATAATCAATAACGGAATATATCTTTAAAAAACTGTAAGAAGTCCTACAGAATCTAAATATACAAAGATGAAAATTACAGCAACCAGTAGCGGAGGTACTGATTATGAGACACACCTTCATTAAGAACGTCAAAATTTCGACGCCGCTGAATGTTTTGCAAATTTTATGCGATTTCCAACTGTATTTTAAAGAAAAAGTTTCAAATATTACATTGTATGCACTTAAAATTGCATTACAACACAAAAATATATATATATTTTTTTGTGGAACAACCAGTGATTTTTTGTATTCAACTGATGATAAATACTATTTATTTGTTTTTATTTTAGTAGGCCAGGAAATATAGAGTTAGACGCGACTTTTTGTTTCGGCAAACTGAATTTAACACTATAGATGGTAAATATTGTGTACAATAACATATTAGTTTCCACAGTCATAAAAATGGGAGGAAGATTGTTTACAGGCTGGTTAATTGTATAATTTTTACGTAAATTTACGTTTTTCGCTTATAACTTTTTTCCGTTCATTTCCACGAGAAAACAGTAAAGTATTTTTTTTTCGTCTTCAAAAGACCTACAAAACTAGATCTCGTTCGTCAAAAAATAATTAATAGATCAAAAGTTATAAACTGTAGAAATTTATTTATGACTTTTGAATTAAACATTTATAAATTGCGTAAACTATTCAATTTACCGATTCCAGATGTCGTGTGAGTTATTAGACAGTGATAAGGAATGAGAGAATGCGATGACAAAACGTTCTGGTAATAATAACGCGGTTTATAAATGTTAATTCAAAAGTCATAAATCAACTTCTTCTGTTTATAACTTTTGATTGAATCAATATATTTTGACGCTCGAGGGCTAGTTTTGTAGGTCTTTTAAAGACGAAAAAAAAGTATATTAGTGTTTTCTCGTGGAAATGAACGGAAAAAAATTATAAGCGAAAAACGTGAATTTACGTAAAAATTATAAAATTAACCACCCTATAAACAATCTTCCCCCAATTTTTATGACTGTGGAAACTAATATGTTATTGTACATAATATTTAGCATCTATAGTGATAAATTCAGCTTGCTGAAACAAAAAGTCGCGAAATGGCCATTTTCCAGCTCTTTTTCTTCTATCAAAAATCAAAACCTAGTGCAAAAGTTGATTATTTTCGTCGGTAGAATATGCCTTTAAAGTTTGGCAAAACTTACCAGTAATACCGTGTATATGAGGTCAAATATATTTTCTGTATCTAGATTTACTGATATCGACGGATATTGTTCGACTTCGTCTGATACAATTAAAAAATAATAATTTATTTTACAATACTGTAAAAATACGAGATGTAATAATATAATGTGTGTTTTTAGAGAGAAAATAATAATTAAATAATAAAATTATTTTTTTTTGGAATAAAATGGTGGACATATTTTCCTTTGAAAAATAATTGGGAATCAAATGCTTTTATTGATTTTACAAAATATTGATGTGATGATATTATATTTTTATTATTCTATTCAATACAAAAAAAAATAAGTAAAATACTGGTCTTCCGCTTCCGCCTTGAGTATTCCCTAACTGTGTATTTATTTTCCAGTAAAACATTGTTCAAAAACTAGTATCAGTTGCGCGCGGGTGTTACGTAAACAATTTCTAAATAAATGAATAAATAAATAAATTCTTCCATCAACATCAGCTATTTTCCTTCCGATAAAGTTTGTTGTCTTAGCATCCTTAACGACGTACTCTTATATTCCATTTCTACTTTAAATTTCCATGAGCTCCATCATATCACATTGGTAGTTTAACGATTCAATTTCTGTGAATATCACGATGATATCTATTAGCCTTTTTGTAAACATTCGCGCATTGGACATGACCACACGACAAATTCTGAATAATATAATTTAATAGAAGTATATTCCCGGATATTAAAATATTTTCCGATAATGTAAATAGTGCGTTATTTTACTGGACACTATTATATTGTTATACACACAAATAACGGTCCATAATCAAAGCTATTAAATCTTCTATTTTGTTAGGTAATGGAAGCTGATGATTATCGATTTTATTATTAATCTATAGACGATAAACAGTTGATGTTGTTCAGTGCAATTTTTTTGTTTTATCGTTTCAAGTTATGGAGAAGGATGTGAATTAAATAAGACTGATATTTAGAGGCACTAGCAGTGTGAAATATGAAATGGATTCCGTACAGAAGCTCGAGAGGCGGTTACTTTTAGGAAAATTACAATGACGTTCTAGCCAACTTTAAATTTAAGGCTGGTTTGTCGGTTTGGGCCATGATTTTTATGGCGAGAAACAACACTGCCTGTATCAAGAAGACGTTGACATACTTCATCGATTTCTTTGCTATTTCGAACATGATAATTGTACTACATTTTGTTTTATTTTCATACTCTCATGTAGCTAACGATTATTGCGAAAAAAAAGCAACAAACGCCACCGCGATAAATTGCAGTTATTATTTAATTCGGGAACAACCTCACGTTGCGATATTCATTTGTCCGTTCGCCTGTGAGAGCGCGCAAGCTGTTTTTTTAGTAATAGGGGTGGTTATTTGAGCCAGTTACAAGTTTTTATTTTTATTACTCATCGGGCGAAATCGGGAAAATGCATTTTCGAGTGCTTGTCTCTATTATCCAGCGGTAGTGGGAAATAAATTGATAGCAGCAATTATGGCGGAAACTAACGGATTCTACGATACCGGTAGCAATTAGAGGGGTTGCAGTTTTATCATGAAAATGTTAATGCTTTCCCGCGGTTAGGAATCTGTAATAGCTCTTGTTTACCTTTTCAGTAAATTAAGAATTGGTAATTTTCCGGTGGAATTTTGTTATATTAACCGATAATAGTATATTACGTAATAAGTGTTGTAAAAAGCATTTTACGCACGAATGGAAAAGTTACGCACGACGCCGCGTAGCGGCGAGTGCTTAATTCTATGAGTGCGTAATTGCATTACACCACGTATTACGTACTATACTTTACCTACGACCACTACTTTAAATACTTAAAAACGCATCGTCTGCGATCAATGCAAGATTCCTCTTACGTCGTACGATAAAAAAAGCGCACAGCTTGGTAAAAAAATCGTACAGTTTTCCTAGCGACCGCCTAGCAACGGTCAATACAAACAGTATTGTATTGGCCGTAGCTAGGCGGTTGCTAGGAAAACTGTGCGATTTTTTTACCGTACGTAATAGGAATCTTACATTGATCGCAGACTGTGTGTTTTTAAGTATTTACAGTAGTGGTCGTAGGTAAAGTACTTTTACATTTTTATTCGACCTTTATTTTACATTTAACAAATTGGTGAAATATGACTTTAGGTATCTTAAATTGCAGGTAATTTAATTGCCTACAACATAAAATAACTAATTTTCGAATCATCCGGCTATCAAAATTTTATGTCTTTAAACTTGAAAAAATATATATCTATATATATATAGTACGTACATATACAAAGTTACGTCATTTTATAATTTTGTACAATAATAATAAAATAGCTGTCATTCTTTTAATTTTTAAAATAAATATCTGTAACTTTCACAGATTACTCTTCAAATGACGATTGAAACGGTAAGCGATATGGAAAAAATCTTAAAAATTTAATTTGAAAAATATTGAGTCCAACATGTTCAATAATTTTAAAAAATCACAAATTTGACTTTTTAGGCCTTACTTTGTAGATCAAAAACTATAGTTGTAAATGTGATATTGAAACTTTATGAGAGCACGTTTTAAGCTTAAAATCTCTACTTTAAGATGGTGCATTTTATTTTTATTAAAAAAATGAAATAATAGTTGAAAAAACAAAAAATAACAAAAAATAAAAATATTTCATGAAAAATCCGTGAAATTTATTGTTAAATAAAGTTAATAATGTATAAAAAATATATATTTTTTTAATAAACCATCAAAGAATTAAGTTAAGACCTTAAAAAAAGTAAATCCAGTGAAAAATAATTTTTTTATTTATAGTAATAAGTGGAAAATTGTTATAACAGAAAAAAAATTACGTTTTTTGATGAACTGATTTAATATTCATTTTTAAAACGTATATTCTGTATCTGAAATTGCGCTTCTCTTATTGATGTAGACACAGATACGAGTCTAATATATA